>NC_084731.1:72595875-72600875 GCF_033978785.1 Entelurus aequoreus
AATGCAGGACTTGGGACTTGACTTGAGACTTTCTAGTCTTGACTTTGGACTTGACTCGGGACTTGCCTGTCTTGACTCGAGACTTGAGGGCAAAGACTTGAGACTTACTTGTGACTTGCAAAGCAATGACTTGGTCTCACCTCTGATATATACATATATATATGTATATATATATATATATCATCATCATAGGCATCCATCCGTCAGTAGTGACGATGGGTTGCGCCTGGGGGAGTTCATTCTTTCTTGCAGCGGCGGCTGTGGCTGTACAGCCCGACTCTGGAGTGACAGTCTCTGGTGCAGTTGGCGCAGACGTATGGGGAGGGTTCTGACACAGGAGCAGGTCCCGCGTCGCGCAGTTTCCGCTTTTGTCTCCTCGCCTGCAACAAGGAGATGTGCTTCTCCTCGGCACGGCGGGTTCCTGTAGCAACAGTCTGCCTCCAAACGTTGCGGTCTTTTGCAGCTTCCTCCCAGTTGTTGTGGTCGATGCCTGCTTGTTTCATGTCACGTTTGCACACGTCCTTGAAACGCAGTCGGGGGCGACCAAGGGGTCTGGAGCCTGTTGACAGTTCGCCGTACAGGACAGCTCTGGGGAGCCGGCTGGGGTCCATCCTGTGGACATGGCCAAGCCATTTGAGGCGGCGTTGGCTGAGCATGGTGAACAGGCTGGTGGAGTGAGCACGGTCTAGGACAGGGGTGTCAAAGTCAAATGGACAGAGGGCCAAATAAAAAATTTAGCTACAAGCCGAGGGCCGGACTGTTCGAATGTTCATTGAAAAATTTTTAAATGACGCATATAGTCTAGTGAACCTAATTGAACCTACTGAAAACCTAACAAATATATTCCAATATGATCAGATAAATAAAGCAATATTTTCTTATGGCTCTGTCAGTAATCTTTAATTTTCAACAGACACAAAAGACAAATTTCCTTTATATAAAAATCCCCATAACATGAACATTAAATGAAAGAAACCGGTATTCAAGGCACCATCAGTAGCCTATATTTTCTATTTTAGCAAAAGTGGGCTAAATTTACTTCAAAGAAAAAAACAATAATAGCAATTTTCTATCATCCACTCAACTGAAATATTTTTAAAATATAATTAAATTGAAATACAATAAAATAAAGTGCAAAAATCTATAAATCAAAAACAACACTTTGTTTAAGGAGAAGTAACATGCAGTGAAAACAAATATTAAACTTTAACTTTTAAACTTGAATTGAGTAAAAACTCTAAATATGTGATTGCACAGTAATGTTCACATTAAACCCCCCTCCTCCCTCCGTGGGAGGGAGGCGAGTTGGGTGCCCGAAACCCCCCGCTGGTTTCGGCCCGCCCCTTGGCGCGCGTGGCACGGCGGGCTCCGCGACCCGACGGCTGGCCCTCGTGGCTTGACGGCGGGCGCGTCCCGACGGGCCGCGCGTAGGGGTCAAACGCAGAAGTCTCAGGGCCTCGTGGTGAGGGGGTGGCCTGCGGGTTTCGGCCCGCTTGACCCCCCCGCTCCGCTTGGCGCGCGCGGCACATGACGGGTTCCGCCACCGACGCTCGGGCTGCAGCCCGACGGTGGTGCGGGCCCGGCGGTGACGCGCGGTTTGGGGAAACAAAGCAGAAGTCTCAGGGCCTCGGGGCCGGGTTTCGGCCCGCCCCCTTGGCGCGCGTGGCACGGCGGGCTCCGCGACTGACGGCCGGGCTGCAGCCCTTCGGCCGGCAGGCGCGTCCCGGCGGGCCGCTCGCCCCCTTTCGGAACCTTGGACCGGCATCCGCTTGGTGCGTGTAAAAGATCTGCGGTCTAAAAAAAAAAAAAAAAAAAAAAAAAAAAAAAGATCTGCGGTCTGCGGGCCGGTTCTAATAATAAATCAAGATCATCCCAAGGGCCGTAAAAAACCTTCTCGCGGGCCGGATATGGCCCGCGGGCCTTGACTCTGACATATGTGGTCTAGGACTTCCATGTTGGGAACTTTGTCCTGCCATGAGATTCCCAGGATGCGGCGAAGACAGCGCAGGTGGAAGCTGTTTAGCTATTTCTCATGTCTGGTGTAGGTGGTCCAGGCCTCGCTGCCATAAATCAGTGTGCTAATGACGCAGGCTTCATAGACCTGGAGTTTAGTGCGCGTGGATAGCTGGTTGTTTGACCATACTCTTTTGGACAGCCTGGCTATCACTGAGGCGGCTTTCGCAAGACGGGTGGCACGTTCTGTGTCAAGTGACAAGTCACTGGAGATTGCGGATCCAACGTATGTAAAGGTGTTGACACATTCCAGAGTCTGATTGTCGACGGAGATGGAGAGTGGAGTTTCAGCATCTTGGCCCATGACATTGGTCTTCTTTAGGCTGATGGTGAGACCAAACTCTTTACAGGCAGATGAAAGTCTGTCCATCAGCCTCTGGAGCCCGGACTCTGTGTGGGATGCTAGAGCTGCATCATCAGCAAAAAGCATTTCCCTCAGGAGGACACTGGTCACCTTGGTCTTGGAGCGCAAACGGGCAAGGTTGAAAAGTTTCCCATCGGCTCTCGTGTGTAGGGAGACACCTTCAGAACATGTGCCGAAAGCAGTAGACAGAACGACGGAGAAGAAAATTCCAAAGAGGGTTGGTGCAAGAACGCAGCCCTGTTTTACGCCGCTGCGGATTGGAAAGGCCTCTGATGTTCCTCCTTCCCAACAGACGGAACCCTGTGTGTTTTCGTGGAATGATCTTATGACGGCGAGGAGTTTTGGGGGGCAGCCGATCTTTGCAAGCATCTTGAAGAGACCATCTCTGCTGACAAGGTCGAATGCTTTAGTGAGATCAACAAAGGCGAGATACAAGGGTCTCCTCTGTTCCCGGCACTTCTCCTGCAGCTGCCGAAGGGTGAAAATCATGTCCACTGTGGATCTTGCTGCCCTAAAGCCACATTGTGACTCAGGGTAGACACGTTCTGCAAGGAGGTGGAGTCTAGCAAGGGCGACACGAGCGAAGACTTTCCCCACGATGTTAAGCAGGGAGATGCCGCGATAATTATTACAGTCACTACGGTCTCCCTTGTTCTTTTACAGTGTGACAATCTTGGAGTCACGCAGATCCTGGGGGACGGCTCCATCCTTCCAACAGAGGCAGAGGAGATCATGAAGGTGCGGCAGTAAGGAAGGTTTCCCAAGCTTTATGACATCAGGTGTTATCCCGTCAGCACCTGGGGCCTTGCCGCATGTGAGGTTGTCAATAGCTTTGCTGAGCTCTTCCTGCGTGGGTTCCTTGTCAAGCTCCTTCATAACAGGCAGGTTTGCAACTCCACTCAGACCCTCCTCTGACACAATGCTCTCAGTGGCATATAACTGTGTAGTGTTCAGCCCATCTTCCCATCTGCTTGTTGCGGTCAGTGATGACTTCACCAGACTTGGCTTTCAGCGGTGCGGTTTTCTTGATGGACGGGCCGGTTGCTTGCTTTATCCCCTCATACATGCCCCTGATATCTCCCGTGTCCGAGGCCCTTTGTATGTTTGAGGAGAGCTCGAGCCAGTAGTTGTTGGCACAGCTACGTGCCGTTCGCTGGGCTTCGCTCTTGGCCTTTCTCAAGGCGTCAAGGTTCCTCTGTGAGGGGTTTCCCTTGTGCCTGAGGAAAGCGGTACGCTTTGCCTCTATAACTGGCTCCATCACTGCAGCACTAGCCTCAAACCAGTCTGCATTTCTTTTCGTTCTCTTCCCATATGTTGCAATGGCTTGGTCGTAGATGGTATCACGCAAGCATTTCCATTTGTCCACAGCACTTTGCCTGATTGATGGTCCACCGAGTGCTTGGTCAAGGGAGGTGAGGAAGCGTTGTGTGACAGCCAGGTTGGTATAACGACTGGCATTAATACGTGGACGGGCCTTCTGCTTGGTGTAATAGATCTGTTTTGGTCGAAGCTTGACCTTGCTGAGGACTAGTGAATGGTCCGTGTCGCAGTCAGCACTGTGAAACGTCCTTGTGAGAAGCACGCTGTTAAGGGCCTCTCGCCTTGTGATGATGAGGTCGAGCTGGTGCCAATGTTTAGATCTGGGGTGTCTCCAGGATACCCGGTGCAGAGGCTTAGTCTGGAAGAAGGTGTTCGTGATGCAGAGCTTGCGGTAGCAGCACAGCTCTAGCAGACGTTGTCCATTTTTGTTCATGCTCCCCACTCCAAAATGACCAAGGCAGTCTGGCCAGGATTTGTGGTCAGCACCTACCCTGGCATTGAAGTCTCCCAGAAGGAGCAGATGCTCATTTTTCGGGATGGTGTTGACAGCCACGACGAGCTCCTCATAGAACTTGTCTTTTGACTCTGGTGGTGAGCAGAGCGTCGGGGCATAAGCACACAACAGGTTTGCTGGTCCGCTGCTGGTAGAAAGGCGGATTACAAGGATCCGCTCAGAGCCTTCTGTCGGTGGGTCCATCATGGGAAGCAGAGTGTTTTTCACTGCAAATCCCACACCATATTCCCGGGATTCCTCTGCACTCTTTCCCTGCCAGAAGAAAGTATAGTGTTTTTCCTTCAGAGAGCCAAAGCCAGCAAGACGTGTCTCTTGGAGCGCAGCAATGTCGACATTAAGTCGGTGGAGCTCACGGTCAATGATAGCGGTCTTGCGCAAGTTGCCAATGAGATCAAGGCTGGCCAAGAGCCCTGTGCGCATTGTTCTGACATTCCAGCTTGATACTCGAAGAGCTGGTATCTTCGTTTTCTTTCTCTCAGTTTTCGCTTTTTTTCTGATCATCTTTGGTGCAATTGTTGACGTTTGCTAGCCGTGCTTTACCCTATTCCCCGCCAGGATGATGCCGGCTCTGGCGGGTTGACACCTAATTGACCGGGGGCTGCCCGGCTTGAGGCGGGCGGTGGCTAATCATTAGTCAATGATTCCTCCCACCGTCGAAGCTGGCGCCAAACGGGTGGAACTTAAGACTGCCAGCTTCCGTGTTGTTTCCTCCCTTTAGAGGGGAGGCTGGAGTGACCTCTCCGTGGCGCAAGCCTGGGCAGAAAATATGGAGATCTTGGGTTGCCCAGA
>NC_084731.1:72605875-72650875 GCF_033978785.1 Entelurus aequoreus
TATATATATATATATATTTATATATATATATGTGTCTACAACTATATTATAAACACATATATATATATATATATATATATATATATATATATATATATATATATATATATATATATATATGTATATGTGTGTTTATAATATAGTTGTAGGGGCGGTGTTTTTGGAGCTCATGAAAGCATTTGATACAGTAAATCAATCTGTTTTTCTTACCAAGCTCTCCAAATGTAACTTCTCTCAAAATGCTGTGAGCTGGATTGAATGTAATCTGCATGATGGAACACAATCTGTTTCAGTTAACAACTGCAGATCTGACTCTTAGGCTAAACCCCGTAGTCCCTCAGGGGTCAATATTAGGCCCCCTTTTATTTCGCCTTTATATGAATGATTTGCCCACCGTTTGTCCTGAAGCTGAATGCGTCATGTATGCAGGTTTTCTTCCTTCATGGTCACACCAAAGACATTGTTGCTTCTAAACTCACTAAAACAATGTCCTATGTTACAACTTCGTTGTAGGAGTGCTAAACCTATCTAAAACTGTATGTAACTAAGTATCATCTGACCCCGACATACCTATTCATGGAGAAATAATACAAATTGTCAACCAATATAAATATCTTGGGTAAATGAGCTTTCCTTTAAAGCCCATTTTGGCAAATTGTGTAAAATAATCAAGTTTAATCTCGCAAATTTTTGTGCAATTCGAAAGCAAAATTGTATTTGCATTCGATTATTTTCAGCCACTTAAACTATTGCCTTACCAGCTGGTCTCAGGCTTATTTTAAAGTGGGACAGCCTTCACACATTTGCAGACTTCAAAGTGAGCTATAACGTACTGCATGAATTGGCTCCAGATCCTCTGGTAGAGTTCATCAGCCAAAGAAACAGGTGACTGTTATATTCCTCTGCACTTTCAGTAAGTGGGCCTGCTCAGTAAGGAGTGCTGTGTGGAAGTCAGTACCTGACAAGGTTCATCTGCTCACAACTTACAAGGCCTTCACAAAAACATGTAAAATGTGGCTTATCAACGCCTACAGCTGCCAGCACTAAAAGATGAGCCTGTTTTGATGCTATGTTATGTTGTCATGTCATTTTTTATTTGTTATTATATCGTATATGTATTGTGTGCTTCTTTTCTTTTTCTTTGAAATTGTAATTTGACTACCTTTTTACATCATGGCCAGGGGACTACAGATGAAAACTAGCATTCTGGCTTTTTTAACCATGTGTAGTCATGTGTTTTCTGAAATTGCATTTCCCCTTTGAAATAAACTCATCTTAATCTTAATATGTATGTATGCGTGTGTGTGTGTGTACGTATAAATCTAGTAACTTCATCTTTCGGCCCGACCAAATGTTTTTTATCCCAATGCGTCCCCCCAGTGAAATGGTTTGGACTACTCCCCTGCTCTAACTACTAAAATATTGTAGTAATCCTACTTAGCAGAAATGTGTTAAGCACAGTCAGACGTGGAAGCGATGATAAATGAGTGGCGACTGTGAAGTGAAGTCCATCATTGACTGTGTGTTTCATGATCAGTCCCAGTGGCACCACACTGTCCTCCCTGGATGAGGTGAAGACCTACCTGTTGACTGATGGCACCTGTAAATGTGGCCTGGAGTGTCCACTTGTCATCCACAAGGTATGTCCTACTTCCAGGTGAACATTTTGGCCTTTGCAACCCCACCCAGAAATGACATGTCTCCTATCTCAGGTGTTCAACTTCTCGCTGGGAGTGAGAGTGGAGCAGCACAAGCAGCCGCTCGGCAGAGCAGAGCAGGACATGACCAAACTGTGCAACCATCGCAGGAAAGTGGTGGCAATGGCCGCCCTGTGTCGCAGCATGCAAGCGTCACAGCTGCCCTTTGCCCACCTTCAACAGCCAGGTCAGACCTACTCATCATTTACAACCAATATTTATATATGCTTTTGTGTTCTGAAAAGAGTCCACACACGTCACAAAAAATAGAGAAAACTATTGTAGGGATAAGCTAATATTTCCTTGGTAAATAACTCGGATTTGAGCAAGAATACACGTCCTACTGTAATTCTGGCCCATGCAAACAATTAGTCATTGCGTAGTGCAGAGGTGTCCAAAGTGTGGGCCGGGGGCCGCAGCTCAGTTGTAACGGTAAACGGTATATTGATAAACCGCAGTAAAATTAGTAATACCGCTTAAATTACAGAATAAAGTTCATTTATTAATACATTTTAGGCAATACTACTTACTTCCTGGGAGCGGTATGGCGGGATACAACTACACAGACTTTGCCACGCAGATTTCCCCTCGGAGTCAAGAGAGCCGAGCGCTCGTTTAACTTAATTTTCCCTGGCTTCATTTCTGGGCGTGCGTCTAAGAGCACACTGCTGTGTTTAGATGGAGACCGGTGTGGACAATATTGTCCCCAAACTAAAAGTATACAGCGAAGGAGAAAACTATTTGATGTTGCTTTAATTTTCTCAATACAGCGTTCATCAGCTGCTGTGACTGAGAGTTAATAATGTGAGGTAACGTGCAGCAGGTGATGTGTCGTGAACGTTGTCACAACTTGTTTATCAAGTCTTTACTTTGTTTACTCCTCCTATATTTAACTGTTAACTTTATCAGCGTTCAAATAACATCAGTACTAGCTCAAATGTTTTGTCATCTCATCGAACTGAACTCAGGCTGTGAAGATTGTGTGTTAGATGTGCAGGTATCACTCCTGTTCGTTTTTGTTGGCCAAACTGTTGTACTGAACCACTAGGAGGTGTTGTTAGAGAACAAAGCTTGTTCATTATACTTTATCTTCATTAGCCAAACTGCTTATTTTATATTGATATCAATAAGTAAACGCCATGTTTTTTTACATGTGTTTTTTTTCATTTTAAAGTTATTACTTTCAAAACCATTCATGTGACACAGCATTTTGTTAATATTTTATTGTATATAGTTAATTCCTATACGACATATTTCTGCTCAAACTCTTAATGGATCTGTCCCGATACAGCATCTTCATGTACATATAAATGTACATAACTTAAATAGAGAAAAAGGCATCATGTAATGAGAAAAAGAGGACACATTGATACTATTATTGGACCACTCTGAGGTGTTGTTAGAAAACATATTATTACTACTGGTATATTATTATTATTATTATTGAACAAAAAAGACCAACACTTTTCTTTAAATATATGGATAATATTTATCTATAGCCTTTTTATTAGACATTACAAATGACATAATGGCGTCACGTTCACACCCCAACACTGTTTTACATAACATAATCAATAATCCTGATTTCAATATTTATACAAGTAATCTTAATTATTACTTTGGCCATAATTGTGCAGCACTATGTATAAGACTAGATTTCATACATGAACACTATTTTTATCTATATGGACAAAAAGGGTAGTTTCTACTTATGGCCCTCAGGTCTTGCCTTGCAAAATTCTTATATTTGTTTTTATTTTTTTATCTCTTATGTCCATAAAGTGCTATCTTGCACAATGTTCACATTTAAATCGCTTTTTTTAATAAATTTTTTTCGATCTGTCCTGTCCAGCCACTCAGTCAAATAATATTGTTGATGTAGATGATCTATATCTGCTGTACACATTTACTTTACAAAAGATACTTGTTGCCCTATTTGTATTTGACTTTATTAAATGTTTGGCTAGTATTCTATTCAACAAAACCAGTTTTCTTTGAAGTATGGTAATATAAACATTTATGAGAGCTATGATCTATTTTATACAAGAATGTTATTAATCATAGAAATGGCACCCAATGTTATCTAAAAAGTATTGATTTTTAATCGAGAATCAATTCTGAATCGAATTGCTACCTAAGAGAATCGAATCGAATCATGCGGACAAAAAGAATGCCATTGTAAGTTAATAATACTAACACAGACACTCGTAAACCTGTTAGCATATTAGCTAGTGCTAACAACGCTAGCTTGATTACATCACGGTAGCACGTACAAATATGCATTTAAACACTACAGACGTCACACATGGGACAGTTTAGTAGGTATGAATTGTTTTAGTTATATTGTACATTTTCAACGGTGCTTGAAGTGGTGAATGGAGGAACACTGTGGACCGCTAGAAGATGGAATAACACTTGTACTTCCGGTTGAAAGCTCCGTCCAAACAGACGGACACTGCGAGCTCATCCAAAAGATGGCGCCATAGCACAAACAATAATACATCTATTCATTGTCTTTACTTGTCTTTTTGAAAACTATTTGCATTAGCAAAGAAAAATCTATAAATTAGCTGCACCATTTTTATAAGCATCAGGGTACAAAGCGTAGGAAAAATGAAGCGGCTTATAGTTTAAAATTTACGTTAAAAGTGAAACTGAAAAAATCAGCATATTGTGTAAAAGTCGGTATTTTAACTTCCAATGTGAAACTAATATGTGATTACTTGCAAAGTGAAATATGCCAATCTTTTATTTGTTATAATTTTGTTATAATATTGTGTAGAAGTCAGTATTTTAACTTCCAATGTGAAACTAATATGTGATTACTTGCAAAGTGAAATATGCCAATCTTTTATTTGTTTTAATTTTGTTATAATTTGTAGAAGTAAGTATTTTAACTTCCAATGTGAAACAAATTTACATGCAAAGTGAAATATGCCAATCTTTTATTTGTTATAATATTGTGTAAAAGTCAGTATTTTAACTTCCAATGTGAAACTAATATATGATTACTTGCAAAGTGGAATATGCCAATCTTTTATTTGTTATAATATTGTGTAAAAGTCAGTATTTTAATTTCCAATGTGAAACTAATATGTGATTACTTGCAAAGTGAAATATGCCATTTTGATGATCATGGTTTACAGTTTTTGAAAAGCCAAACATGTGTTTAAAGACTGTGATGAGCAGCGAGTCCCAAAGTCCTCACAGGCAGTAGACGCAGCTGACGAGCGTTCACAGAGTGGAGTTCACGCTTTAAAGAAACGCTCACAGCCGCCATTTTGATTGTCATTTTTACAAAATGCCAGCAGACCTTGATATGTTGTGTAGAAACATCTATCATGAATGGATGTGAAATCCTCCTGAAATGAATGTGTTGTTCCTCCAGAGGTGAGCAGCGGAGTGGACAGTTGCAATCCAAAGAGGGCTCTTGTTCAGCGTGACGAAGAGGACCGGGGCACGTACCATCCCAAGCTCCATCCAGCTCCTGCTCGACCACACCCAAACCCCTGCGCCAGCCCCACGTCCTCCCACCACTTCATGTACCCTTACAACGGTTCCTCGCCCGGTCCCCACACGGCCACAAACTCCCACCATCCCCTGGATGCTTTGCAAAGGCTTCACCATCCTCCTCTTCCTGTAACCCTGCCCCCCGCCGCATCCACCAGCCCCTCTTTTCTCGCCGCCCAAAGGTCCCCCCGCACTCCCACTCCTCAAGGTCAAAGAACGCCCAACACCCCTGCGTCCCCTCGGCTAAGGCCCCTAGCGTCACCTCCCTCCTCTTCCCCTAATAGCTTCGTAGTAGGAGGAAGAGTAGCCAAGGCCCCGGGTCACCACCCTCCTCTCTCCCACTCGCCCTCAATCCACAACATGAATTGTGTGTCGCCCCATCGGCGGTCCCGCCACCCTTCGGCTTCTCCCTCCCCCGTCTCCGAGCAGGGTGGAGGCTCCAGTGCAGCAGCAGAAGCACTGATGGGAAGTCATTTACCACAGCGGAGGAGGTCCTGCTCCTCCTCGCCGCGCTCCCCTCTCCCGTGTGGCTCCCCGAATCCCAGTCCCCACCTCTCCAAGTTCAAGCTGGAGGACATCTTGGAGCAGCTGAAGAACTCTGGCAACAATAGCACTAATAGCTCCCAGCTCCCTTGGAACCCCAACCAAAGCAGTAGCAGCCCTCATGCGTCCCCCCTGAAGGCCTCAAAGAGCACAGCCAGTCCCAGCACAGGACCGCAAGGTTCTGGCTTGACATTGGTGACCAACCACAGCCACCAGGGGAAGCTGCTGCCCACGACGACGTCTTTTCCTGCCAGCAGTCTGCTCTCGGCAGCTGCCAAGGCTCAGCTGGCGAGCCAGGTGACCCCGGGCCAGGATCAAACCCTGGACTTTTTGACAGAGGCAACAAACAGCACTTTACAGAACAGCCATCTTGCGGCTGCCACGAGGCCTCACTATCCCTCCCTCGCAGCCACCTCTTCCGTTCTCTTCCCAACGTCCCACTCCCTGGCCCAGTCCTTGGCTTCCACCTTGCCCCGCCTGCCTCCCAAAGTGGAGCGCAATGCATCGCACAGGAAGAGGCAGCGGCGGTCTCCCGGCGTGCTCAGCATAATCAGAGACCCCCAGCCACGGAAGACCCCGCCAGGAGACTGTGTCCCGGCTACTGCCATCAACCTGTCCTCGTCGGCTTTCCCACACTCTTCCTCTACCTCAGAGAGCGTCGTGTCCGAGCACCGTCATCCCACACCCAAGCTCCCGACTCCCAGACCCACGGGGCATCTCTCCCCACCTCCTCCTGGACGGGGAGAGGCTATGGATGTCACTACAGGCCCGGTGCCGACCCACTTTGCTTTGGATCCTCCGACGCAACCCCTTTCTGCTCTCTTACACCTGCTCAGTGTGCAGAATGCTCAGGCCTCGGCTTCTCACCCTGTGGAAGGGGGTGGTCACACTAAGTCTCCTCTCAACCCTCATTTCTGTGCCAGAACCAACAACACTAACACAGCGCCCGTGGTTCTAGAGGGGCTTTCGCCCCCTCGCACCTCCGCTCATTTCAGATCAGTGCAGTCACAATATCCATCTGTCAGGTCCGCTTCTCTACAAAGACATTCCCCTACGTCAAATTCAGCTTTACACAACAGCAGCCCGTCTAGGCATGTGGCCTCGTTAGACCGGCACCAACTAAGCCTCCTTCCCACAACGGAATCCCGGATGCTTTCTGAGACCATGCTCAATAACAGCACGTCCACAGCGGACCTGAGTCCTTCGCCAGGCAGCGGCGTTCCTGCGACCACGCCCGGCTCGCCAAAGCCTCTTGATCTTAGCAACCATGTCCTGGCCCTTCTCGCGGCGTCCTCCACTGTGCTCCAGGAGGAAGGCGGCCCCTCTGACCAAGGGATGTCTTCCCAAGATAAACAACTTGCAGGTAAGGGTCTTTATACACTCTGCCAACATGTACCATGGTATATACAAGGGCTCGGCAACCCAAAATGTTGGATATTGGACCAAAAATACCAAACAAATCTTTCTGGAGCTGCAAAAAAAGAAAAGTGTTGTAAGTGTTGACGTTTTATAATGAAGGCAACACATGATGTAAGTGTCTATTTTAGTTATATTAGCCTACTATCAAAATGACTTTAAAAATCTTATATAAGTGTTATAATGAAGACAACACATGATGTAAGTGTCTATATTAGTTATATTAGCCTACTATCAAAATGACTTTACAAGTCTTACATAAGTTTTATGATGAAAACAACACATGATGGAAGTGTCTACATTAGCCTACTATCAAAATGACTTATTATATAAGTGTTATGATGAAGATACCACATGATGTACCGTATTTTTCGGACTATAAGGCGCTCCGGAGTATAAGGCGCTCCGGAGTATAAGTCGCACCGGCCGAAAATGCATAATAAAGAAGGAAAAAAACATATATATAAGTCGCACTGGAGTATAAGTCGCATTTTTTGGGGAAATTTATTTGATAAAACCCAACACCAAGAACAGACATTTGAAAGGCAATTTAAAATAAATAAAGAATATTGAACAACAGGCTGAATAAGTGTACGTTATATGACGCATAAATAACCAACTCAGAACGTGCCTGGTATGTTAACGTAACATATTATGGTAAGAGTCATTCAAATAACTATAACATATAGAACATGCTATACGTTTACCAAACAATCTGTCACTCCTAATCGCTAAATCCAATGAAATCTTATACGTCTAGTCTCTTACGTGAATGAGATAAATAATATTATTTGATATTTTACGGTAATGTGTTAATTTCACACATAAGTCGCTCCTGAGTATAAGTCGCACCCCCGGCCAAACTATGAAAAAAACTGCGACTTATAGTCCGAAAAATACGGTAAGTGTCTATTAGGGCTGTGAATCTTTGGGTGTCCCACGATTCGATTCAATATCGATTCTTGGGGTCACGATTCGATTCAAAATTGATTTTTTTTTTCAATTCAACATGATTTTCGATTCAAAAACTTTTTTTTCCCGATTCAAAACGATTCTCTATTCATTCAATACATAGGATTTCAGCAGGATCTACCCCAGTCTGCTGACATGCAAGCAGACTAGTAGATTTTTGTAAAAAGCTTTTATAATTGTAAAGGACAATGTTTTATTAACTGATTGCAATAATGTAAATTTGTTTTAACTATTAAATAAACCAAAAATATGACTTATTTTATCTTTGTGAAAATATTGGACACAGTGTTGTCAAGCTTATGAGATGTGATGCAAGTGTAAGCCACTGTGACACTATTGTTAATTTTTTGTAAATGTCTAATGATAATGTCAATGAGGGATTTTTAATCACTCCTATGTTGAAATTGTAACTAATATTGATACTGTTGTTGATAATATTCATTTTTGTTTCACTACTTTTGGTTTGTTCTGTGTCGTGTTTGTGTCTCCTCTCAATTGCTCTGTTTATTGCAGTTCTGAGTGTTGCTGGGTCGGGTTTGGTTTTGGAATTGGATTGCATTGTTATGGTATTGCTGTGTATTGTTTTGTTGGATTGATTGATCAAAAAAAAAATATATATATAAAATAAAAAATTTTTTTATAAAAAAATACAAATTTATTTTTTAAAAATGAGAATCGATTCTGAATCGCACAACGTGAGAATTGCTATTAGAATTCGAATCGATTTTTTCCCACACCCCTAGTGTCTATATTAGTTATATTAGCCTACTATCAAAATGACTTTAAAAGTCTTATATAAGTGTTATAATGAAGACAACACACCATGTAAGTGTTTATATTAGCCTATAATATAGGCTGATATAGACACACATCTTTGTTGACAGAAATGTTGAATTCTAATATTTATTCTACACATTTTTACAACATTGGAAAACTTTAGTAAAACTTCTCAGAGGGTGAGATAACTCCTGGAAATGACTGACTTAGAATGGCCAAAGGTATAAAATGAGACAAAGAAGGAGTGGTCTTTCTGTGGCAGCGTCGGAGAAAGTTGTACATGTAAACAAACTGTTGCGTCACAGACCACACAACTACGGTGAGTTCAAGGACGGTTGAAATGTGTAGGACAAATACTGTCATCGGTGAAGCATGAACACAAACATATTAAACAGGAGGCTTTCTAACAATTACGAAGTAATCGTTGTCCTACACAAACCATTTTTTAAATAAAACATCTTTTCCCCATCTTTTTCCATTTTCAAACATTTTTGTAAAAGCTCCAGGGAGCCACTAGGGCGGCGCTAAAGAGCCGCTGGTTGCCGACCCTCGGTGTATACCAGGGGTTCCTATTTTCAGAGAGTTTGGCATATTTTGGTGGGGCAGAGGGTTCCAGCAGGTGTTCCCGGGTAATGGGAGGCCTTTTGGGGGCCTATTTTGAAACAGTTTGGCGTATTTTGGTGGGGTACAGAGTTCCAGCAGGTGTTCTCAGGGAATAGGTGGCCTTTTGGGGGCCTATTTTCAAACAGTTTGGCGTATTTTGGTGAGGCAGAGGGTTCTAGCAGGTGTTCCCGGGGAATGGGAGGCCTTTTGGGGGCCTATTTTCAAACAGTTTGGCATATTTTGGTGGGGCAGAGGGTTCCAGCAGGTGTTCCCGGGGAATGGGAGACCTTTTGGGGGCCTAATTTCAAACAGTTTGGCATATTTTGGTGGGGCAGATGGTTCTAGCAGGTGTTCCCAGGGAAAGGGAGGCCTTTTTGGGGCCTATTTTGAAACAGTTTGGCGTATTTTGGTGAGGCAGACGGTTCCAGCAGGTGTTCCCGGGGAATGGGAGGCCTTTTGGGGGCCTATTTTCAAACAGTTTGGCATATTTTGGTGGGGCAGAGGGTTCCAGCAGGTGTTCCCGGGGAATGGGAGACCTTTTGGGGGCCTATTTTCAAACAGTTTGGCGTATTTTGGTGGGGCAGAGGGTTCTAGCAGGTGTTCCCAGGGAATGGGAGCCCTCTTGCTGGACATCTTTTCAAACAGTTTGGTGTATTTGTGTCCACCAGATCACTTTGCTAAGTGTAAAAATGAGCTGCATTTTTTAATGAAAGAAACTGCTGTTCCAAACGTGTCCACTAGATGTCGCAATAGAAGTTGCTTTATAGCCGGCCCAAGCAAGAGGTACACAGTAAAGCGTGGTTCCTCCCCCTCGACATAAATGAAAGCATCACTTACAATGTTGACTGTATTCAATAACCATACAGTTACATTTGTTTGAAGTGCTATTAAAAGCATTACTTTTAAATTTGCTGAGAAAAGTTGAATGACTTTGTAGTCTTAAGTTCTTTGTGGCCTTTCTTGTGTTTCTGAAACTGCACCAGTTTTCCCCTCAGAATGTTCTACTAACTCAAAGTGTTTTGTCAAGAGGAATAACAAACTGCGGTTGTCTTTATTTTGAAGTTATGGTGCCATGATGCTGCCACAATAGATGTTCCTCTGGTCTAGACTTAGTTTGATGCGAGACCCTCTGTGTGCCTATTGTTTTCTAGGTGCAGAGGAGTCTAAGGTCCTCCCCCCAGTGAAGCCTCTGTCCCCGAGCAGTCCAGAGGCTGTGGTCTCCTCCCAGATCGGGGAGGACAATCAGACCTCCTCACCTCTGGCCGAGGCCTTCCCCTTCATGAACCAAGATCAACTTCTCCAGCTGCTGTCTTCCACGGGGGGCCTGCCGTCCATCCTGGACCCCGCAGTCCTGTCCTCGTTGCACCTTGGAGGACTGTGGCTGGGCGGGCACAACGCACAGATACCTCCTCCGGCTGCAGAGCAGCAGCCCTTGCTGCTACAAGCAGAGACGCAGCAGAAGCAGCAGATGAACACCAACCCTCTCTTCCCCTTGCTGCCCTTGTTGAGTGGCGTGCAAGGGGACTTACCTCTCAGTCTGTTGGGCCTTCTCAACCCCATCCCGCCTCCGGTCTCCACCACAGGACAGGAAGCTGATTTGGGACTGACAGAGAAACCCAGCCTTCAGGCTCTGCTCATGGCCTCCTTGCTGCTGGGGCAACAGCAAGGACCTTTGTTACCCCTCTCTGGACTGGGTCAGGTCAGCTTGGAGGTTCCTCTGCAGCACACATTAGAGGGCCTGACGCTGGACAAGACCACCGCTCTTCTGGACCCATCAGCTCTGCACGGCGCGGGGCTGTTGGAGGTGGCCCAGGGCCTTCCTGGAGCAGAGGGCTCCATTCAAGCTCTTCAGTCTCTGCTCCTTCCTGCTGCTCACCCAGCCACCTTCCTGCCTCTTAGCCCCGCCCTCCTCGCCGCTGCTCTGAATGCAGCGGACCTCCCCAACACCCATTTAGGTCCTGCACAGCAAAGCCAACATACCCAACCTCAGGTAGGATCTTTCTCCACATGCACCTGCGGTACCGACCTACGACTTGATGTTACTCTGGTCTATATTTATGCAAAACATTGCTACTATATCTCAATCTTTGCCACACACACACTGCTGCATTTGGAAACATTCAAAGATGTGGGGGGCCACTTTAATACAATTTATATGTGTGTGTGTGTGTGTGTATATATGTATATATATATATGTATATATATATATATATATATATATATATATATATATATATATATATATATATATATATATATATACATATATATATATATATATATATACATATATATATATATACATATATACACACACACACACACACATTGGTGGTCAAAAGTGTACATACACTTGTAAAGCACATAATGTCATGGCTGTCTTGAGTTTCCAATCATTTCTACAACTCTTATTTTTTTGTGATAAGAGTGATTGGAGCACATACTTGTTGGTCACAAAAAACATTCATGAAGTTTGCTTTTATGAATTTTCATTGCAATAAGGCGCTTTTGGTAGCCATCCACAAGCTTCTGCTTGAATTTTTGACCACAAAATTGGTGCAGTTCAGCTAAATGTGTTGGTTTTCTGACATGGACTTGTTTCATGGTGTTCCTGGGATTAAAGGCCTCACCTTTTCTCCTCCAAACATATTGCTGGGTATTGTGGCCAAAAAGCTCCATTTTTGTTTCATCTGACATCACATGGACAAAGATAAGACCTTCTGGAGGAAAGTTCTGTGGCCAGATGAAACCAAAATGTAGCTGTTTGGCCACAATACCCAGCAATATGTTTGAAGGAGAAACGGTGAGGCCTTTAATCCCAGGAACACCATACCTACCGTCAAGCATGGTGGTGGTAGTATTATGCTCTGGGCCTGTTTTGCTGCCAATTGAACTGGTGCTTTAAATGGGACAATAAAAAAGAAGGATTAGCTCCAAATTCTTCAGGACAAGCTAAAATCCTCAGCCCAGAGGTTGGGTCTTGGGCGCAGTTGGGTGTTCCAACAGGACAATGACCCCAAACACACGTCAAAAGTGGTTAAGGAATGGCTAAATCAAGCTAGAATGAAGGTTTTAGAATGGCCTTCCAAAAGTCCTGACTTAAACGTGTGGACAATGCTGAAGAAACAAGTCCATGTCAGAAAAGCAACACATTTAGCTGAAATGCACCATTTTTGTCAAGAGGAGTGGTCAAAAATTCAAGCAGAAGCTTGTGGATGGTTACCAAAAGCGGCTTATTGCAGTGAAACTTGCCAAGGGACATATAAGCAAATATTAACATTGCTGTATGTATACTTTTGACCCAGCAGATGTGCTCACATTTTCAGTAGACCCATAATAAATTCATAAAAGAAGCAAACTTCATGAATGTTTTTTGTGACCAACAAGTATATGCTCCAATCACTCTATCACAAAAAAATAAGAGTTGTAGAAATGATTGGAAACTCGAGACAGCCATGACATTATGTTCTTTACAAGTGTATGTACACTTTTGACCACGACTCTATATATATATATATATGTTTATTTATTTTCTTTGCATTGGAACAACACAACCCCCCCCCCCCCCAAAAAAAAAATCTGATATTATTTTACACAGAAGTCCAAAAATGGAGTGGACAAAATGATTGGCACCTTTTCAAAATGGTAAGAAACAGTTGTATTGTAAGCATGTTTAACAGGTGCTGGCAATATAGAAATCCCACTTGCAGCTAGTTAAAATGGAGAAAAGTTGTGTGTTGTGTGTACCACACTGAAAAGAAAGAACTCTCAGAAGATTTGAGAAGCAAGATATGGACAATGTCAAGGCTACAGAGATGTAAATGTTCCTGTGTCTACAATGTCATCAAGAAGTTTCAACCTCTCTGGACGTGGACGCAAGACAAACATTGATGATTGTTAGAATTGTAGCTAAAGAAGCTGGATCAGACACAACACTATCATCTCAATGAAAAGGAGCTCTGGTAGGAGACCCAGGAGGACACACACACATCAAGTAGCAAGACAAAATCCTTATGGGAGAAGGTCCTGTGACTAAAGACATCATCACACATGAAGAACACCATTCCTACAGTCAAACATGATGTTCTGTGTGCATCATGACATCTGAGGACTATCATGTCGTGTCAGAAAGGTCAGAGGTCATGGGTCTTCCAGCAGACAAAGTAGTGAAGTGGCCATCAATGATGTAAATCCTATAGCACATCTGATGTAAAAACAGCAGTTTGTGTGCCAATATTCCAGTAGCAAGTGGAATAAACTCTTTGATTTCACTTCTGTCTTCCAAAGGTGTGCTGACAAATATTAACTTGATCATTTTGTCTACTTCTGTGTCAAATAATATCATATTTGGCTTTTTTTTGTGTTGTTCCAATGCAAATAAAATAAATAAACATTTGAATACAAAAGCATTTGTCATTTCAACTTTCCTGGCAGAAGTGCTGCATTATCTGACACATATACAGGGCTGCATATATTTGTGGCCATGACTGTACATATACTGTATACTTGATAGATGGGGACAGTCATGGGAGAAGATGTTTCAGTGTTGATGAGTGTAGAAAGTTATATTCAATATTGTCTCATAGGCTAAAAAGCAAATATGTGATAACAAGGCAGCTAATGAGTTGAAGAAAGGATAATTTCAAAGTGATCATTTGACACACCACAGGAACTGTCTGATGCTGGCGTGGACACCCTCATCCCCCTCTCGCTCCAGGGCAAGGACAACGCCATCCTCCAGCAACTCCTTCCCACCCTGCTCAACCCTGCTGTTTTAGGTGAGCTCCTCCAAGGTAGCCATGTCCATCAGCACCGCCATGACACTCTCTCTCCAGGAGACCTCTCCGCCATGGCAGGGCTCCATAACATGGTGAGCATCGGAGCCGGCTCCATCCTGCTGCCCCCGGTGCAGCCCTCATCCCTGGGCATGCCTCTCCTGCAAGGCCCCGATGGAACCATCAACCTGCTCAACAACATACAGGTAAGAACAATTGACACATCTTTTTACAAATGGACATTCTGTGTTGTTTACTAGTATCTGTAAAGTATTATTTCATGTTTTGTTTGTACACAGCTAGCCAGACAGTGTTATGTACTGTAGTTGTACTAACACACATGACGTGCTGCGTGTATCATGATCAATATTCAAGTGACTCACTCCATTGACAGTTGTCTGTTTGGTCCAGCTGGCCGAGGACATTTTTTCCGGTTTATTTGAGTAAGCACTCCATTTATGTCGGAAGTAGCTTGGCTTCAAATTCCACATTTACGGCATCAAAGTCTCGCCGACATCCCTCTCTCGGCTTCCGTCTGCTCCAACGTCTCACTCTTCCTTCGAAGCAGTAGTTCATCCTCAGTATATTCAACTTCAAAAAGATAAGGTTGTGAATCCTCATTTGTCCAAAAATAGTCTTCTTCGTTGTCTGTTACCAAGTCTGCCATGATTACAACACACTCGCATTTGTTTCCGGAAGTAGGAACACACATTTTAGAAGTCGGAAGTGCGTTGCTATGGAAATGGGTATACCAGCGCTGAGGAAAAAAGTTCCGGTAATGCTTAAAATGGTCAAAATAGGGTAAATATTGTATAAACTACATATTGTTATGAAGGTCTCTGTTACTACATTATATATATATCTATATATATATATATATATATATATATATATATATATATATACTTGCAGTGTGTATATTGTACATATTACATATTGTTATGAAGGTCTCTGTTACTACATTATATATATACTTGCAGTGTGTATATTGTACATATTACATATTGTTATGAAGGTGTATGTTACTACATTATATATATATACTTGCAGTGTGTATATTGTACATATTACATATTGTTATGAAGGCTTCGGTTACTACATTATATACTTATTACATATTGTTATGAAGGTGTATGCTACTACATTATATATATACTTGCAGTGTGTTGATTGTACATATTACATATTGTTATGAAGGTGTCTGTTACTACATTATATATATACTTGTTACATATTGTTATAAAGGTGTCTGTTACTACATTATATATATACTTGCAGTGTGTATATTGTACATATTACATATTGTTATGAAGGTGTCTGTTACTACATTATATATATACTTGCAGTGTGTATATTGTACATATTACATATTGTTACGAAGGTGTCTGTTACTACATTATATATATACTTATTACATATTGTTATGAAGGTGTCTGTTACTACATTATATATATATACTTGCAGTGTGCATATTGTACATATTGCTATGAAGGTGTCTGTTACTACATTATATATATACTTGCAGTGTGTATATTGTACATATTACATATTGTTATGAAGGTGTCTGTTACTACATTATATATATACTTGCAGTGTGTATATTGTACATATTACATATGGTTAAGAAAGTGTCTGTTACTACATTATATATATACTTGCAGTGTGTATATTGTACATATTACATATGGTTAAGAAGGTGTCTGTTACTACATTATATATATATATACTTGCAGTGTGTATATTGTACATATTACATATTGTTATGAAGGTGTGTGTTACTACATTATATATATATATATATATATATATATATATATATATATATAGATCACGGGTCTCTCCCTTAGAGATAGGGTGAGAAGCTCTGTCATCCGGGAGGAGCTCAAAGTAAAGCCACTGCTCCTCCACATCGAGAGGAGCCAGATGAGGTGGTTCGGGCATCTGGTCAGGATGCCACCCGAACGCCTCCCTAGGGAGGTGTTTAGGGCACGTCCGACCGGTAAGAGGCCACGGGGAAGACCCAGGACACGTTGGGAAAACTATGTCTCCCGGCTGGCCTGGGAACGCCTCGGGATCCCCCGGGAAGAGCTGGACCAAGTGGCTGGGGAGAGGGAAGTCTGGGCTTCCCTGCTTAGGCTGCTTCCCCCGCGACCCGACCTCGGATAAGCGGAGGAAGATGGAGATGGAGATATATATATATATATATATATATATATATATATATATATATATATATATATATATATATATATATATATATATATATATATATATATATATATATATACATATATATATATATATATATACTTGCAGTGTGTATATTGTACATATTACATATTGTTATGAAGGTGTGTGTTACTACATTATATATATATATATATATATATATATATATATATATATACTTGCAGTGTGTATATTGTACATATTACATATTGTTATGAAGGCGTGTGTTACTACATTATATATACTTGCAGTGTGTATATTGTACATATTACATATTGTTATGAAGGTGTGTGTTACTACATTATATATATATATATATATATATATATATATATATATATATATATATATATATATATATATATATATATATATATATATACTTGCAGTGTGTATATTGTACATATGACATATTGTTATGAAGGTGTATGTTACTACATTATATATATACTTGCGTGTGTATATTGTACATATTACATATTGTTATGAAGGTGTCTGTTACTACATTATATATATACGTGCAGTGTGTATATTGTACATATTACATATTGTTATGAAGGTGTATGTTACTACATTATATATGTATATATATATATATATACTTGTAGTGTGTATATTGTACATTAAAGTTAAAAAGTACCAATGATTGTCACACTCACACTAGGTGTGGTGAAATTTGTCCTCTGCATTTGATCCATCCCCTTGTTCTCCCCCTGGGAGGTGAGGGGACCAGTGGGCAGCAGCGGTGCCGCACCCGGGAATCATTTTTGGTGATTTAACCCCCAATTCCAACCCTTGATGCTGAGTGCCAAGCAGGGAGGTCATCGGTCCCATTTTTATAGTCTTTGGTATGACTTGGCCGGGGTTTGAATTCACAACCTACCGATCTCAAGGCGGACACTCTAACCACTAGACCACTGAGTAGGTGTATGTACATATGTACATACAATATGTACATATTACATATTGTTCTGAAGGTGTCTGTTACTACATTTTATATATATATACTTGCAGTGTGTATATTGTACATATGACATATTGTTATGAAGGTGTCAAAATTTAAAAAGAAAATGCATTTCCCTTTTAATTGTTTCCAAACGGTGTCCGTAACACGGCAGTAAAATGGCTGATCAAACAAAACAGAAGCGTCGTAACATTACGATAGCACGTACAAGTATGCATGAAAACACTCTTACAGACATCACACATGGGATGCTTTAGTAAGAAATAATTGTTTTAGTGATATTGTAAAACTTGCAAACGTTGTTTTTGAGTGATGAATGAAGA
This sequence comes from Entelurus aequoreus, assembly GCF_033978785.1. Lineage (NCBI taxonomy): Eukaryota > Metazoa > Chordata > Actinopteri > Syngnathiformes > Syngnathidae > Entelurus > Entelurus aequoreus. The sequence continues at coordinate 72,623,685 of NC_084731.1, forward strand.
ATGCACACAAGTAGAAACGCTATGGACGTCTACAGGACGGAACAGGATTTTTACTTCCGGTTGAAGGTTCAGTCTTAAGTTAACAGAAGCGCAAAGCAGCACCTGCATTGAGCCAACTTGTCCAAAAGATGGCACAATAACACACCTATTCAGTGTATTTGCTTTATTTTATTTATCATAACTATTTGCATTGCAACAAAGAAAAAATCCATGAAGGAGCTGCACCGTTTTACAAGCCGCAGGGTTCAAAGCCTAAGAAAAAAGTAGTGGAATTGACGATTATTATCAAACAAATAACATTTATTCACACTCACAAAAGTATTGGAAATGGCTACTGTTGATTCTCAGGTAATTGTTCATCCCCACACATGAGCATGTTCAGAACATAGGGCCGTGGTTTCTGTGCTAGTGATGTCGGGGTGTACTTCACTTTGTCCTGTCAAAGATAAGGTTGCAATTTGGAAATGAAGTCCAATGAAAGGATGAAAGGAACATGTAGGAATGTTATCATTAGATACACTGAAGGTTTGGAACATTCACACAATAAAAGAAGTGGTGAGTGTGTTGGAGCACATGTAGGAATGTTATCATTAGATACACTGAAGGTTTGGAATATTCCCACAATAAAATAAGTGGTGAGTGTGTTGGAGCTAAGGGTGTAACGGTACACAAACATTTCGGTTCGGTACGTACCTCGGTTTAGAGGTCACGGTTCGGCTCATTTTTGGTACAGTAAGAAAACAACAAAATATACATTTTTTGGTTATTTATTTACCAAATTTGTAAACAATGGCTGTATCCTTTTAACGTTGGGAACACTATAATAATTCTGCCCAAAAATAAAAATAGCTCTGTGTGTGTTCCAATTCAATTATTTAGTGTCTCTGGATCCTGTTTAAATCTCAGCTCAGATAATACAGTTCTTGGAGAAAAGTTTTGGAGAGTAAAGCAATACAGTCCATGTGCTGCGGTTAAGGGTGAAAATGTGTAGAGGGTTGGTTTGAGAGCCTCCTACCAGCCCAGACAGAACAGGTGGTGGGGTTCCTGGCTGGAATCTCCCAAGAACGATCCCTGGACTAGATGCTTTTTTTCCTTAGCTCGCCATCATAAAGAGAAGCCTGGCCTGTGTAAGAACCAGGACCTTCCTTATAAATCAATGTGTACACAAATCAAATATATTCATTAAATAACACTAATTGCGTTATAAAGTATTCAGAACAGGTTCTAGTTTTTTCCTCAATATTGTACAATATAAATCAACATACATGTCAGAATCACAATATGCAATATAGTGCTAAAATAACCATTAGCAGAATAAATATGACCTATACAATTCGGTCAGTGCACTAAACGTGCTTATTATCAAACACATTCAAAAGTATATTCAATACACAATAGTTATCATTGGTTCAAGTCATAAACCTTGTATATGGACGATTGAGAAATATGCCACAAAGACTGTTGTAATGAAACAATGGAAGAAATACTTATATATTTTCATAAACATGGACTCACCAACTCCGCTTCTACAGTCACACACAGCTTAATGACAAAAAATCCGGCGCTGGTAGTCGGCTCTATAAAGTTAACGAATAGGCATTTAGTTTAGAATCCCGTCAGCACAATATTTCGGGTGAAAACGAGAATAAAAACCTACCTTGAGCAGAAATACAATCTGTCTCCCATCATTTCCTGTCTACTGGCCACTTCCTGCTACTGGCTTATAAGCACAGCTGATTGGACTAGGGAGAGCTGCGCGCTCTCCCTAGTCACGTGACAAAGAGTAATAGATAGCAAAAGCCTAATAGTCTCCGCAAAAGTATGTATTTAAAACCTGCGTTACACCAGCATGCCGTATGTTGTGCCTCGGTGTGCATTGTTTACACAACGTGCGGTACGCTACGTATGTCCGTCCGTGCAGTGCGCTACTTAATGTTTGCGTGGAAACTCATTCGGTACACCTCCGAACCGAACCAAACTCCCCGTACCGAAACGGTTCCATACAAATACACGTACCGTTACACCCTTAGTCATACTTGCCAACCTTGAGGCCTCCGATACCGGGAGGTGGGAGGTGGGGGGTGGAGGGGGCGCGTTCGGGGTGGGGGGGTGCGGTCGGGGTGGGGCGGGGCGTGGTTAATAGGGGAGTATATTTACAGCTAGAATTCACCAACTCAAGTATTTCATATATATATATATATATATATATATATATATATATATATATATATATATATATATATATATATATATATATATATATATATATATGTATGAAATACTTGACTTTCAGTGAATTCTAGCTATATATATATATATATATATGTATATATATTTATTTTATTATACATATAAATAAAATAAATACTTGAATTTCAGTGTTCCGGGGGCTATCCAGTAGATGGCAGTATTGTCCTGTTTAACTTCTCCTCCGTTCATGACTCGGCCACCGTGTTCAATGGAGAAGTCTGTTATACAAAATGTACAGGCAACATACATACCCCTTCCCCTTCGAACTGTCCTGGATGAACTGAAATTCTTGTTTTCATTCGTTTTGGAACTTGCAAGCGTATTTCTTCATCTTGCTCGTCGACGGCGTCGCCATGTCTGTAACTTCCTCGTTCTTCTGCTTTGTCTCCTTGTTGTGTGCGCAGTTGTGCACTCTACTCTCTAAAAGCCGTAGATGTTATGACGTCATAGGGCAGGCAAGCTGTTTATATTGTGGGAAAGCGGACGTGAGAACAGGCTGTCCCCACTCAGGTCCGCATTGAGCTGGAGGGGGCGTGGCCTCCAGCTCCGGCTGAATACCGGGAGTTTGTCGGGAGAAAATTTCTGCCGGGAGGTTATCGGGAGAGGCGCTGAATACCGGGAGTCTCCCGCTAAAAACGGGAGAGTTGGCAAGTATGCCCTTAGTTGGAGCACATGTAGTAATGTTATCATTAGACACACTGAAGGTTTGGAACATTTACACAATAAAAGAAGTGGTGAGTGTGTTGGAGCCCATGTAGGAATGGTATCATTAGATACACTGAGGGTTTGGTACATTCACACAATAAAATAAGTGGTGAGTTTGTTGGAGCACATGTAGGAATGTTATCATTTGATACACTGAAGGTTTGGAACATTCCCACAATAAAATAAGTGGTGAGTGTGTTGGAGCACATGTAGGAATGGTATCATTAGATACACTGAAGGTTTGGAACATTCACACAATAAAAGAAGTGGTGAGTGTGTTGGAGCACATGTAGGAATGTTATCATTAAATACACTGAAGGTTTGGAACATTCACACAATAAAAGAAGTGGTGAGTGTGTTGGAGCACATGTAGGAATGTGATCATTAGATACACTGAAGGTTTGGAACATTCCCACATTAAAAGAAGTGGTGATTGTGTTGGAGCACATGTAGGGATGGTATCATTAGACACACTGAAGGTTTGGAACATTCACACAATACAAGAAGTGGTGAGTGTGTTGGAGCACATGTAGGAATGTTATCATTAGATACACTGAAGGTTTGGAACATTCACACAATAAAAGAAGTGGTGAGTGTGTTGGAGCACATGTAGGAATGTGATCATTAGATACACTGAAGGTTTGGAACATTCCCACATTAAAAGAAGTGGTGATTGTGTTGGAGCACATGTAGGGATGGTATCATTAGACACACTGAAGGTTTGGAACATTCACACAATACAAGAAGTGGTGAGTGTGTTGGAGCACATGTAGGAATTGTATCATTAGATACACTGAAAGTTTGGAACATTCACACAAAAGAAGTGGTGAGTGTGTTGGAGCACATGTAGGAATGTTATCATTAGATACACTGAAGGTTTGGAACATTCACACAATAAAAGAAGTGGTGAGTGTGTTGGAGCACATGTAGGAATGGTATCAATAGACACACTGAAGGTTTGGAACATTCACACAATAAAAGAAGTGGTGAATGTGTTGGAGCACATGTAGGAATGGTATCATTAGATACACTGACGGTTTGGAACATTCACACAATAAAAGAAGTGGTGAGTGTGTTGGAGCACATGTAGGAATGTTATCATTAGATACACTGAAGGTTTGGAACATTCACACAATAAAAGAAGTGGTGAGTGTTTTGAAGCACATGTAGGAATGGTATCATTAGACACTAGGGATGTCCCGATCCAGGTTTTTGCACTTCCGATCCGATACCGATCCTGGCCTTTCCGAGCATGTATTAAAGTTTAAAGTTATTTAACCTACTTAGTTGTCAGATTCATGTTGAAAAGGGTTTTAGTACTCTTGATAACAACTAGCCAGCTGAATTAGGTGAGTTTGAATAATGCACAATGGTTGGTAACAAGAAACTGACCTTAACTTTATTCAAGCATAAACACAAAATAGACAAAGTCATACATGACAAACAGAAATGGCATCTTTGAACTAGGGCTGGGCGATATGGCCTTTTTTTAATATCGCTATATTTTAAGGCCATATCGTGATACACGTTATATATGTGGATATTTTGCCTTAGCCTTGAATTAACACTTGATGCATATAATCACAGCAGTATGATGATTCTACAAACCCCGTTTCCATATGAGTTGGGAAATTGTGTTAGATGTAAATATAAACGAAATACAATGATTTGCAAATCATTTTCAACCCATATTCAGTTGAATATGCTACAAAGACAACATATTTGATGTTCAAACTGATAAAAAAAAATTTTTTTGCAAATAATCATTAACTTTAGAATTTGATGCCAGCAACACGTGACAAAGAAGTGGGGAAAGGTGGGAATAAATACTGATAAAGTTGAGGAATGCTCATGAAACACTTATTTGGAACATCCCACAGGTGAACAGGCAAATTGGGAACAGGTGGGTGCCATGATTGGGTATAAAAGTAAAATCCATGAAATGCTCAGTCATTCACAAACAAGGATGGGGCGAGGGTCACCACTTTGTCAACAAATGCGTGAGAAAATTGTTGAACAGTTTAAGAAAAACCTTTCTCAACCAGCTATTGCAAGGAATTTAGGGATTTCACCATCTACGGTCCGTAATATCATCAAAGGGTTCAGAGAATCTGGAGAAATCACTGCACGTAAGCAGCTAAGCCCGTGACCTTCGATCCCTCAGGCTGTACTGCATCAACAAGCGACATCAGTGTGTAAAGGATATCACCACATGGGCTCAGGAACACTTCAGAAACCCACTGTCAGTAACTACAGTTGGTCTCTACATCTGTAAGTGCAAGTTAAAACTCTCCTATGCAAGGCGAAAACCGTTTATCAACAACACCCAGAAACGCAGTGGGCTTCGCTGGGCCTGAGCTCATCTAAGATGGACTGATACAAAGTGGAAAAGTGTTCTGTGGTCTGATGAGTCCACATTTCAAATTGTTTTTAGAAACTGTGGACGTCGTGTCCTCCGGACCAAAGAGGAAAAGAAACATCCGGATTGTTATAGGCGCAAAGTTGAAAAGCCAGCATCTGTGATGGTATGGGGGTGTATTAGTGCCCAAGACATGGGTAACTTACACATCTGGGAAGGCGCCATTAATGCTGAAAGGTACATACAGGTTTTGGAGCAACATATGTTGCCATCCAAGCAACGTTACCATGGACGCCCCTGCTTATTTCAGCAAGACAATGCCAAGCCATGTGTTACATCAACGTGGCTTCATAGTAAAAGAGTGTGGGTACTAGACTGGCCTGCCTGTAGTCCAGACCTGTCTCCCATTGAAAATGTGTGGCGCATTATGAAGCCTAAAATACCACAACGGAGACCCCCGGACTGTTGAACAACTTAAGCTGTACATCAAGCAAGAATGGGAAAGAATTCCACCTGAGAAGCTTAAAAAATGTGTCTCCTCAGTTCCCAAACGTTTACTGAGTGTTGTTAAAAGGAAAGGCCATGTAACACAGTGGTGAACATGCCCTTTCCCAACTACTTTGGCACGTGTTGCAGCCATGAAATTCTAAGTTAATTATCCATCCATCCATCCATCCATTTTCTACCGCTTATTCCCTTCGGGGTCGCGGGGGGCGCTGGAGCCTATCTCAGCTACAATCGGGCGGAAGGCGGCGTACACCCTGGACAAGTCGCCACCTCATCGCAGGGCCAACACAGATAGACAGACAACATTCACACTCACATTCACACACTAGGGCCAATTTAGTGTTGCCAATCAACCTATCCCCAGGTGCATGTCTTTGGAAGTGGGAGGAAGCCGGAGTACCCGGAGGGAACCCACGCAGTCACGAGGAGGACATGCAAACTCCACACAGAAAGATCCAGAGGCCGGGATTGAACTCACGATTACTCAGGACCCTCTTATTGTGAGGCAGACGCACTAACCCCTTACACCGTGCTGCCCTTAAGTTAATTATTATTTGCAAAATAAATAAATAAATAAATAAAGTTTATGAGTTTGAACAGCAAATATCTTGTCTTTGTAGTGCATTCAATTGAATATGGGTTGAAAAGGATTTGCAAATCATTGTATTCCGTTTATATTTACATCTAACACAATTTCCCAACTCATATGGAAACAGGGTTTGTATGTGTCTACATTAAAACATTCTTCTTCATACTGCATTAATATATGCTACTTTTAAACTTTCATGCAGACAAGGAAATCACAACTAAAAAAATCACTATTTTTTTCATACGGTGTTGATCTGGAAATGTTTGCCTCGGCATTTTGATGGTGTGGGCGTGTGGCACCGAATGGAGATGTTGACGTGCGGAGTTTCAAACACTCCTCATTCTCTAGCAGGTGACTTTTCAAATGATGCTACATATTAGCAGTTATGCTACTTTTTATAGCAACGCTTTTGCTCCACACTTGACAAATTACGGTTGTCTGTTCGACATATTCCCACTTGAAGCCAAACCACCGCCAGACGATGGACCCCCTGCTGTTTTTTGGGGGAATTAATTATTCTTCCTTCATTCGTATTACCACTCGCACGGCTGCGCTAGCATCACAGCTAACGTTAGCCATGCTGCTACTTCTCTGCTGGGAGAGGGCCTATACGTATGTGACGTATGACGTGACAGTATGTGACGTGTGTAAGAAGGTGCGCTTGCTGTCTGTGAGAAGGAGACACAGGAAAGAGTGAGAAGAGCCTGTCGTGTAATGCCAGCAGCTAAAAGCAACTGCGTGAGAACGTATACTCGAATATCACCATATAGTCATTTTCTATATTGCACAGAGACAGCTGACATTTTTACCGGTAACTTTTAATTCACATGGCCGTCTTAACCGTTAGGACACAGACCTGTGGATGTGTTGAAGGTGTGCTGGAAAATGCGGAACGGGAATTAGGGAGCAGCAGAAAAGTGGAATGTATTATTTAAATCGGTGCGTTGGAAAACAAAGACCGGAATTTTAAAAAAAACTGGATCTGGATCGGCATTTTCCCATGCCTTGCCGATACGCATTTTTTGGCAAATATCGGCGGCCGATCTGATCCAAATATCGGATCGGGACAACCCTATTAGACACACTGAATGTTTGAAACATTCACACAATAAAAGAAGTGGTGAGTGTGTTGGAGCACATGTAGGAATGGTATCATTAGATACACTGAAGGTTTGGAACATTCACACAATAAAAGAAATGTTGAGTGTGTTGGAGCACATGTAGGAATGGTATCATTAGATACACTGAAGGTTTGGAACATTCACACAACAAAAGAAGTGGTGAGTGTGTTGGAGCACATGTAGGAATGTTATCATTATATACACTGAAGGTTTGGAACATTCACACAATACAATAAATGTTGAGTGTGTTGGAGCACATATAGGAATGGTATCATTAGATACACTGAAGGTTTGGAACATTCACACAACAAAAGAAGTGGTGAGTGTGTTGGAGCACATGTAGGAATGTTATCATTAGATACACTGAAGGTTTGGAACATTCACACAATAAAAGAAGTGGTGAGTGTGTTGGAGCACATGTAGGAATGGTATCATTAGATACACTGAAGGTTTGGAACATTCACACAATACAATAAATGTTGAGTGTGTTGGAGCACATGTAGGAATGGTATCATTAGATACACTGAAGGTTTGGAACATTCACACAACAAAAGAAGTGGTGAGTGTGTTGGAGCACATGTAGGAATGTTATCATTAGATACACTGAAGGTTTGGAACATTCACACAATACAATAAATGTTGAGTGTGTTGGAGCACATATAGGAATGGTATCATTAGATACACTGAAGGTTTGGAACATTCACACAACAAAAGAAGTGGTGAGTGTGTTGGAGCACATGTAGGAATGTTATCATTAGATACACTGAAGGTTTGGAACATTCACACAATAAAAGAAGTGGTGAGTGTGTTGGAGCACATGTAGGAATGGTATCATTAGATACACTGAAGGTTTTGGACAATTGATGATGGTCCATCTTGTTTGCCTTTCTGCCCCTAGCTCAACCTGCCACCGTCTTCTGAAGGAGAGAAGTCCCACAGCCCCGCCCCTCACCCAGACATTCCAGCCCCTCACATGGCTCCCCAGGAGGTGGCCAGTCGTATTCCCACGCCAGCCCCAGAACCCAGCCAACACTCCCATCGGGGGTCCCAGGGCAGGGCGGTCATCGACCCCTACACTTCTTTTATGGACACCATTTACAACTCCTTCCTTCAAATCAACGCTAAAGAGCAGGAAGAGGGGGTCCACACGGGGCCATCCGACCCCACATCACCTTTCTGTGCCTTACCACCCGTCTGCTTCCCCGTGGAGCACCACAGCCTCTCCGCCCAGACTCAGCACCAGGCCAGCGCCCCCATCTCCCTCAGCCCGCGAAGGGCCTGCTCTCTGCGCAACCCCGACTTGTCCCGACTCAGTCTGGAGGCGGCGGCCCGGTCTCCGGCTCAGGGCACGCCCAAACCCTCCGAGAACGGGGCCACGTCACCGCTGCAAAGAAAGGCGGTGGAGGGACACACCCACTTGGAGCCGCCCCCGCCGTCCATGTACTTGGAGGAGGCGAAGACGGACTGCACCGGGGGGGCCGCCGCCGTCTGGCCCTACGCTGGGAAGGGCGTGGGCTTGGAGAGTTATCATGGTCCCAGGGATGCTTGCAGTGGGAGACCTGCTGAGGACAGTCCTGGGACTTTGCAGGGAAGGGTGAGTGTCTGCAACCATAGGGTTTTTTCATTAGTAGTCAAGAAGGCAGTACAAGTTCTGTCAACTTTAATAGTAAACATGAGAATTTGCTTTGTTTACAATTACATTTACAACATGCCACTCAAGATGATTATGTAGAACTTATAAAAAACATTTGGGGTTTTCACAAACTCCAAACCATGATCATCATAATCCTAACAAAGGCTTGACATATTTGACTTTGAATTGACCATATTTTCTAGACTATAGAGCAGACCTGGGCATTGTGCGGCCCGCGGGCCGCATCCGGCCCTTTGTACGTCCCTGTCCGGCCCGCGTGAGGCCAATTATAAATTACAAAATAAATTTTAAAAAGCATCTATTTCGAGTGTGCAATACAACGGTGCTGCTTTTGTTTTGAAAAGCGTTATTTGTATTACTTCCGTGTGGACGTATGCTCGTGCGCGCAGCGGCAATCTCAAATTACAAAATAAATTTAAAAAAACATCTTTGTCGTGCGTGCAATACAACTGTGCTGCTTTTATTTTGAAAAGTGTTATTGTGCGTATGTCCTGTGAGGGAAGGCGCACAGCGACTAAAAAGAGAAAAGTTGATGACGAATGGCGTGTTTTCAACAAGACAAGTAAAGGTAAAGCTGTGTGCTTATTTGTGGTACACACATTGCTGTGTTTAAAGAATATAGTGTAACGACCTGCTGAAGTAGATGTTGTCTTCTTGAGTTGCGTAAATGAGGAGTGAGGAGACGTGCGTGTGGAAGGAACGAGATATGTTGAGCTGTGTTAGTATAGCTTGCTCAATAAAAGTTTAAAAAGAGCGTCAGACTTGATGTGCACTTCTTCTGGATGCTACAATTGGTGGCAGAAGTAAAACTTTGCGCATACTGCACTGTTTGTGTGCTACGTCATCGGGAGGTACGTGCCACGTGAGGAGCTCGCCGCACAGAGAGAGAGAGAGAGAGAGAGAGAGAGAGAGAGAGAGAGTGTTTACAGGTGCAGCCACGCTGCTTGCCACGGGGGGAATTCCGCCCTCAATGAAGACTCCCAGGTTTGATGGCAAGGCGAACTGGGAGGCATTTCATCCCACTTCTGACATCAATTGTAGCGTCCAGAAGAAGTGCACACCAAGTCTGATGCACTTTTTAAACTTTTATTGAGCATGCTATACTAACACAGCTCAACTTATCTCGTTCTTTCCAAAAGGAAAACCAATCCTCACTCCTCATTTCCGCAACAGCAACGCTTCCTCCTTCTTCGCCAATCACCTTACAGGCGTGCTACGTTCACAATGTTTTCTTATCTGGTTAAATAAAGGTTTTACAACAAAGAGGATGCAGGATAAAGTGACAGAAATTGAAATTTTTGTATTGTAATATACATCAGGAAGTGTTGTGTAAGAAAGTGTTAAAAATAAAACCATCAAAAGCCATCTGCTTTTGTATAAAGATAAGTTAGGTTAAATGAAAATATTATTATTATTATTATCTATCTTACGGTATATCAAAAATAATTTGAGCAAAATTTAATTGAAATATTGTCAGTGTGGCCCCCCAGCAGTGCTCAGGTTGCTCATGCGGCCCCCGGTAAAAATTAATTGCCCACCCCTGCTATAGAGTAAATAAGCCGCACCCACTAAATGTTAACAGAAAAATATGTTTTCCATATATAAGCCGCAGATATATAAGTTTTTTTGTAAATGTTTATTGACATACCTTAATTGTGTACAAACGGTGTCTGTAACACGGCAGTAAAACGGCTGATCAAACAAAACAGAAGTCATCATCAGCTACACAAGCTAACTCTCCAATCAGCTAAACAGACTCAATAAGAGGAGTGGTCCACTCCTGACAAACTCTCCAATCAGCTAAACAGACTCAATAAGAGGAGTGGTCTGCTCCCAGCTAGCTCTCCAATCAGCTAAACAGACTCCATAAGAAGAGTGGTCCACTCCTAACTCTCCAATCAGCTAAACAGATTTAATAAGAGGAGTTGTGCACTCCCAGCTAGCTCTCCAATTTGTTCTGTTGTGTTTATGTTGTCTTACGGTGCGGATGTTCTCCCGAAATGTGTTTGTCATTCTTGTTTGGTGTGGGTTCACAGTGTGGCGCATATTTGTAACAGTGTTAAACTTGTTTCTACGGCCACCCTAAGTGTGACCTGTGTGGTTGTTGATCAAGTATGTCTTGCAGTCACTTATGTGTGTGTACAGAAGCCAAATTCAACATGTGACTGGGCTGGCACGCTGTTTGTACAGGTTGTAGAGGGCGCTAAAGGCAGTGCCATCACGGCACGCCCTTAATATTGTCGTTTGGGTGAAAATCGGCAGACATCCGAGAGAATGGTTGCCCTGAAATTCGGGAGTCTCCTGGAAAAATCGGGAGGGTTGGCAAGTATGACGCTGTCAAGCGCCATTCATATAAAACTCGCGGGCCGCACTAACATTACATTTTCATATTAAGGTGCGGCCCGCAGAACAACGTCTCGCCGGCCGCAATTGGCCCGCGGGCCGCGTGTCTGAGACCCCTGATCTAAATCTCAATAAGAGGAATGGTCCACTCCCGACTAACTCTCCAATCAGCTAAACAGACTCAATAAGAGGAGTTGTCCACTCCCGGCTAACTCTCCAATCAGCTAAACAGACTCAATAAGAGGAGTGGTCCACTCCTGACTAACTCTCCAATCAGCTGAACAGACTCAATAAGAGGAGCCGTCCACTCCTGACCAACTCTCCAATCAGCTAAACAGACTCAATAAAGAGGAGTGGTCCACTCCTGACTAACTGTCCAATCAGCTAAACAGACTCAATAAGAGGAGTAGTCCACTCCTGACTAACTCTCCAATTAGCTAAACAGACTCAATAAGAGGAGTGGACCACTCCTGACTAACTTTCTAATCAGCTAAACAGACTCAATAAGAGGAGTGGTCCACTCCTGACTAACTGTCCAATCAGCTGAACAGACTCAATAAGAGGAGTGGTCCACTCCTGGCTAGCTGTCCAATCATCTAAACCAGGGGTCTCAAACTCAATTTGCCTGGGGGCCACTGGATGCAGAGTCTGGGTGAGGCTGGGCAGCAAGAAAATATTTCTTTAAAAAATTATTTTTATTTTCAACACAAAATAAAATCAAAATATAAATGAACAAAATGAGAATTAAGTAAATAAATCAGTCATAAGTAATAACAAGAGAGGAGAAGTCTAGCAAAACTCCTAGCCATTATGGACAACACCTCCCACCCACTACACTCGGACCTTGCGGGGAGAATGAGCACGTTCGATGGAAGGCTCAGACTCCCAAAATGCAACACGGAACGACACAGGAGGTCCTTCATACCGACAGCCATCAGACTGTATAATGCATATGTTCCTTGACTGCACTTAAATGTAGAATATATGTAGTATATGTAGAATATATTTATATATTATATATATAATATATTATATATATTATATTATTTATTGTTATTCTTGTCTATTGTGAGCGAACTGTGGTGCTGAATTTCCCCCAGGGATCAATAAAGTACTTTCTATTCTATTCTAACAATAATAATTCGATTTCTCCAGTCAGCAACAATGTATACACATACACATAATGTGCAACCCGGTTCACTCTCATCTCCCTGGTATTTTGCATACTCCTCAGCATGTCTAGTGGTATAATGACGTTTTAAATTGTATTTCTTGTGCACTGCAACTTTCTCTGTGCAAATAAGACACGTCGGGGTGCCCCTGTGCTCAACAAAGAAATATTGCATCTCCCACTTTTCCTGGAATTGTCTTTGCTCATCACTAACATTTCTCTTCACTGCACGCTTTGAAAAATACGTGTTTGGGGTTGTGGAATATATTTGTATTTAACCGACGCACGGAGAATAATGTTATTTCCGCAATGTGTGTCGTTCCGCTTTTCCTCCCGACAGCAACACGGCGGTCGGCGGAAAGTACCGGGAAAAAGTGACGGCTCCCGGAGTGTTATATGGCGTCATATAAAAATATATGTAGTGTTCATCGTGTGAGGCAATGCAAATTAAACAATAAAAAAACAAATAACGGTTTGAATTGGTCCAGGTTATCAGGGACTTTATTACTGACGGACAGGTGTCGCCGTGTGACTGCACAGCCAGGCACGTAAGACAACCCTCGTCTCCATGGCAACGTTTCTCTCGCTTTCACTCATTTGCCGCTTTTCCACTAACGCAGGGGTATTTTGGACCCAAATAACAAAAATCGTCTTCGTCTGGAGCCAACGGGAGGGGGGTGGGGGGCTCGCAGTGGAGTTTACAGTTACGGTAGCACAATTAGCCGTGATCACGACTAACGTGTTACACGTCCGATTCGCCCAGCGACTCTCTGTCGGAGTATCAGCGCTGGGGTCCAGTGCACCACACTTTTGTATTGTCGCTCGCTCCTTGGGAAGCTACCGCACCGCTCGTCTCCCCCGCTCGGACCGGCGGGAGCAAGAAAGACAACACACAGTGACAGAGCGAGAGAGAGAGAGAGGGCGAGAGAGAGCGAGGGAGGGAGGGAGGAAGTGCGCGTGCGGGTCTCGTGGAAAAGCGGCAAAACGTTTCTCTGCTTGCATCACGCAAGTGACGTCAATGTTCAGCCCTCGATAGCCATATACCACACCATGATTGGTAGATTCCTTGTAGCCCGGAAGAGTTAGAGCTACAAGGAATTTTGGGTATTTGTTCTGTTGTGTTTATGTTGTCTTACGGTGAGGATGTTCTCCCAAAATGTGTTTGTCATTCTTGTTTGGAGTGGGTTCACATTGTGGCGCATATTTGTAACATTGATAACGTTTTTTTTATGCGGCCATCCTCAGTGTGACATGTATGACTGTTGACTAAGTATGCATTGCAGTCACTTATGTGTGTCCGTTGAAGCCGCATATAACATGTGACTGTGCAGTGTGCAGGCACATTGTCTGTATGGAGAAAAAGTGGATGCTAAACCTTATGTCTTCAATACTGTTGTCCTCAGTATTATTGACGGGTGAAAATCTGGAGGGCTGGCAAGAATGCTTCAGCTTTGCACACAGTGCTGTAAAGCGCCATTCATATAAAACTCGCGGGCCGCACTAACATTAAACTTTCATATTAAGGTGGGGGGCGCACACTAACGTCACACGGGCCGCAATTGGCCCGCAGGCCGCATGTTTGATACCCCTGGTCTAAACAGACTCAATAAGAGGAGTGGTCCTCTCCTGACTAACTCTCCAATCAGCTAAACAGACTCAATAAGAGGAGTGGTCCACTCCTGACTAACTCTCCAATCACCATAACAGACTCAATAAGAGGAGTGGTCCACTCCAGACTAACTCTCCAATAAGCTAAACAGACTCAATAAGAGGAGTGGTCCACTCCTGACTAACTCTCCAATCAGCTGAACAGACTCAATAAGAAGAGTGGTCCACTCACGGCTAGCTCTCCAATCATCTAAACAGACTCAATAAGAGGAGTGGTCCACTTCCGGCTAGCTCACCAACCATCTAAACAGACTCATTAAGAGGAGTGGTCCACTCCTGACTAACTCTCCGAATAAGCTAAACAGACTCAATACGAGGAGTGGTCCACTCCCGACTAACTCTCCAATCAGCTAAACAGACTCAATAAGAGGAGTGGTCCACTCCTGACTAACTCTCTAATCAGCTAAACAGACTCAATAAGAGGAGTGGTCCACTCCTGACTCACTCTCCAATCAGCTAAACAGACTCAATAAGAGGTGTGGTCCACTCCTGACTAACTCTCCAATCAGCTAAACAGACTCAATAAGACCAGTGGTCCACTCCTGACTAACTCTCCAATCAGCTAAACAGACTCAATAAGAGGAGTGGTCCACTCCTGACTAACTCTCCAATCATCTAAACAGACTCAATAAGAGGAGTGGTCCACGACTGACTAACTCTCCAATCAGCTAAACAGACTCAATGAGAGGAGTGGTCCACTCCCGGCTAGCTCTCCAATCAGCTAAACAGACTCAATAAGAGGAGTGGTCCACTCCCGGCTAGCTCTCCAATCAGCTAAACAGACTCAATAACAGGAGTGGTCCACTCCTGACTAACTCTCCAATCAGCTAAACAGACTCAATAAGAGGAGTGGTCCACTCCTGACTAACTCTCCAATCAGCTAAACAGACTCATTAAGAGGAGTGGTCCACTCCTGACTAACTCTCCAATCAACCAAACAGACTCAATAAAAGGAGTGGTCCACTCCTGACTTTGTAAGTTAATAATACTAACATAGACATTTGTAAACCTGTTAGCATATTTGCTAATTAGCTAACCTACAACTGTTTGCTCGCAGTGAAGAATGAAGAATCCCTCTGAGTAGTAACGTTATGGACGGCTAGAAGAGGGAACAGTTTCAAGAGGAAGGCAATGCAACACTGCAGTGAGTGAATCACTGCAGTGTGAATGACAGACAATAACACCTATCCAGTGTCTTTCCTTGTTTTTTGTCAATGTATTGACGTTATGACCGGCAGCCAAGATCGATCCATAAATTAGCTGCAGCGTTTTATAAGTGGCAGAGTTCAGAGTGTGTAGTTTATATCACTTATTAGTGTCACATTTCAGTGGGAATTGCTGAGTTGCACACAATAGTCCAATGTCACCTGTATGTTAGGTTATCTATTTATTTTATGAGTTTATTTGAACAGGGACAGAGCACATTGATCAACATGGCTGGAAATGTGCAAGTTTTAGCTCCAAAGCTAGTTAACAACTAAAGTCCCTGGAAAGTAGTCCTTCAGCAGTGGATCTTCTATTTTAGATGGGTATGTATTGTATCTGATGACTATTTTAGATGGGTATATATTGTATCTGATGACTATTTTAGATGGGTATACTGTATATTGTATCTGATGACTATTTTAGATGGGTATATATTGTATCTGATGACTTTTAGATGGGTATATATTGTATCTGATGACTATTTTAGATGGGTATGTATTGTATCTGATTACTATTTTAGATGGGTATATATTGTTTATGATGACTATTTTAGATGGGTATTTATTGTTTATGATGACTATTTTAGATTGGTATGTATTGTTTATGATGAAAATTTTAGATGGATATATATTGTTTGACATGACTATTTTAGATGGGTATATATTGTTTATGATGACTATTTTAGATGGGTATATATTGTATCTGATGACTATTTTAGATGGGTATACACTGTATCTGATGACTATTTTAGATGGGTATATATTGTATCTGATGACTATTTTAGATGGGTATATATTGTATGTGATGACCATTTTAGATGGGTATATATTGTATCTGATGACTATTTTAGATGGGTATATACTGTATCTGATGACTATTTTAGATGGGTATATATTGTATCTGATGACTATTTTAGATGGGTATATATTGTATGTGATGACTATTTTAGATGGGTATATATTGTATCTGATGACTATTTTAGATGGGTATATATTGTATCTGATGACTATTTTTGATGGGTATATATTGTATGTGATGACTCTTTTAGATGGGTATATATTGTAGACTATTTTAGATGGGTATATATTGTATCTGATGACTATTTTAGATGGGTATATATTGTATCTGATGACTATTTTAGATGGGTATATATTGTTTATGATGACTATTTTAGATGGGTATATATTGTTTATGATGACTATTTTAGATGGGTATATATTGTTTATGATGACTATTTTAGATGGGTATATATTGTATCTGATGACTATTTTAGATGGGTATATATTGTATCTGATGACTATTTTAGATGGGTATATATGGTGTCTGATGACTATTTTAGATGGGTATATATTGTTTATGATGACTATTTTAGATGGGTATATATTTTGTATCTGATGACTATTTTAGATGGGTATGTATTGTATCTGATGACTATTTTAGATGGGTATATATTGTATCTTATGACTATTTTAGATGGGTATATATTGTATCTGATGACTATTTTAGATGGGTATATATTGTATCTGATGACTATTTTAGATGGGTAAATATTGTATCTGATGACCATTTTAGATAGGTATATATTGTATCTGATAACTATTTTAGATGGGTATACAGGACTGTCTCAGAAAATTATAATATTGTGATAAAGTTCTTTATTTTCTGTAATGCAATTTAAAAAAAACAATGTCATACATTCTGGATTCATTACACATCAACTGAAATTTTGCAAGCCTTTTATTATTTTAATATTGCTGATTATGGCATACAGTTTAAGAAAACTCAATAATCCTATCTCAAAAAATTAGAATATTTCCTCAGACCAAGTAAAAAAAAAAGATTTATAACAGCAAAACAAAATCAAACATTTGAAAAAGTCAATTAATTTTTTTGCACGGATTACTGCATCAATGCGGCGTGGCATGGAGGCAATCAGCCTGTGGCATTGCTGAGGTGTTATGGATGCCCAGGACGCTTCAATAGCGGCCTTTAGCTCATTTGCATTATTGGGTCTGGTGTCTTTCAGCTTCTTCTTCACAATACCCCACAAATTCTCTATGGGGTTCAGGTCAGGGGAGTTGGCAGGCCAATCGAGGACAGTAATGCCATGGTCAGTACACCAGTTACTGGTGGTTTTGGCACTGTGGACAGGTGCCAGATCATGCTGGAAAATGAAATCATCATCTCCATAGAGCTTTTCAACAGATGGAAGCATGTAGTGCTCTAAAATCTCTTGGTACACAGCTTCATTGACTCTGGATTTGATGAATCACAGTGGACCAACACTAGCAGCTGACATGGCTCCCCAAACCATTGCTGACTGTGGGAACTTCACACTGGATTTCAAGCAACTTGGATTTTGCTCCTCTCCAGCCTTCCTCCAGACTCTAGCGCCTTGACTTCCAAATGAAATACACAACTTGGTTTCGTCTGAAAACAGGACTCTGGACCACTCTGCAACTGTCCAGTCAGTGCTTCTTTTCCATAGCCCAAGTCAGACGCTTCTAGAGATTTTAGAGCACTACATGCTTCCATCTGTTGAAAAGCTCTATGGAGATGATGATTTCATTTTCCAGCATGATCTGGCACCTGCCCACAGTGCCAAACCACCAGTAACTGGTGTACTGACCATGGCATTACTGTCCTCGATTGGCCTACCGACTCCCCTGTCCTGAACCCCATAGAGAATTTGTGGGGTATTGTGAAGAACAGTCTGAAAGACACCAGACCCAATAATGCAAATGAGCTAAAGGCCGCTATCCTGGGCATCCATAACACCTCAGCAATGCCACAGGCTGATTGCCTCCATGCCACGCCGCATTGATGCAGTAATCCGTGCAAAAAAATTCCCAGCCAAGTACTGAGTGCATTAATTGACATTTTCAAATGTTTGATTTTGTTTTGCTGTTATAAATCTTTTTTTTTTACTTGGTCTGAGGAAATATTCTAATTTTTTGAGATAGGATTTTTGAGTTTTCTTAAGTTGTATACCATAATCAGCAATATTAAAATAATAAAAGGCTTGCAATATTTCAGTTGATGTGTAATGAATCCAGAATGTATGACATTTTTGTTTTTTTAGTTGCATTAAAGAAAATAAATAACGTTATCACAATATTCTAATTTTCTGAGACAGTCCTGTATATTGTATCTGATGACTGTTTTAGTTGGGTATGTATTGTATATGATGACTATTTTACATGGGTATGTATTGTATCTGATGACTATTTTAGATGGGTATACTGTATATTGTATCTGATGACTATTTTAGATGGGTATACAGGGTTTCCCACACATTCATTTATTTGTGGCGGCCCGCCACAAAAGAATTACGTCTGCCACAAATAAAAAATAAAAAAAAATTTAAAAAAGAATTTAAAAAAAATTATTATTGTTTTTTTTTTTTGTCCTCTCCAGCTTCTCAGGTAAATCATATAGTTGATGTAGATGCCCATATCGGCTGTTCAGATTTACTTTACAAAAGAGAAGTGTAGGATACTTCTCTTGTTGCCTTATTTGTATTTGACTTTATTAAATGTATTTATATTAGAAACACAACATTTGTATATAACAAAGGGTGCAAAGTCTGCAGGCAGTAGGAAACACATGGTTAAGTGTAGGGAGTAAATCTGATGGCAGTCTAAAGTTCAAGATTTTTGGAGCTCTTTGTTCAGTGGATCAGATGTTTGATGAAGCTCTGTGTCTATCTACCACCACTACTGTTTTCTGTTTATTTGTTACTGACTGTGGCAGGACACCTCTGCCTCTGTTTCACTTTATGTTGCTGGTAAATAATATGGTTGTTGTAGTAGGCTAAAGTTAAATTATTTAGTATGCACTAATTAAAGGGGCAGAGCTTTGAGACATTTTAGCTTTTATATTTTATAAGATATATTTTTTGTAAGAACCACAATTAATAAATATATTTCAGTGAATAACTTATTGTGCAAATCTGTATATGAATATGTACATAAAGTGTTGTAATTATATTGTAAAATAGATGGATGGACGTTTAAAACAAAACTGTTATTATTAATTAGTAAGTATAAATTTTTTGAGCCTTTTTAGAGAAAATCAAATCATTATAATAAATTATGCAAATGACTCGATGATGTCATGGTGACCACGCCCATAGCCACGCCCCCACCACCACAGGTATCTTGGCAGTTTATGGGAAACACTGGTATATATTGTATCTGATGACTATTTTAGATGGGTATATATTGTATCTGATGACTATTTTAGATGGGTATATATTGTATCTGATGACTATTTTAGATGGGTATATGTGACCCGTGCTGGCAAAATGAGTCGGAATGCGCACAGGCTAATTTTGAGCTACAGGCAAATAAGTGAAAAAAATGTATCTTGGTTGAAATTGAGATTTTCACAAAAATGAGTCCATAAAGCCACAATCTAGCGATCCCAATCATCGAAATAACAAGAAAACAGCTTAAATCACCTTTATTTGAAGGTTTTGTACAAGGTATGTCTTCAGAAATTACCGTAATTTCCGGACTATAAGCCGCTACTTTTTCCCCTCGTTCTGGTCCCTGCGGCTTATACAAGGGTGCGGCTTATTTACGGCCTGTTCTTCTCCGACACCGACGAAGAGGATTTCGGTGGTTTTAGTACGCAGGAGGAAGACGATGACACAATGATTAAAGACTGACTTTTCATATACCGGTAGGCTGGTTATTTTGATAACGTACAGGTGAGCACTTTGTATTACTTTGCACCGTTGTATTATTTGTACTCTGCACGAATGCTGTTCGCCATGTCAAAGATGTGAAAGTTTGATTGAATGATTGAAAGATTTATTGTTAATAAATGGGACGCTTTGCGTTCCCAAACAGTCATCTCTGTCCCGACAATCCCCTCCGTGGTAGCAGGAACCCCTATATACTACGGTAATTACACATCAAAACCCTGCGGCTTATAGTCGGGTGCGGCTTATATATGGAGCAATCTGTATGTTCCCCTAAATTTAGCTGGTGCGGCTTATAGTCAGGTGCGGCTTATAGTCCGGAAATTACGGTAGTCCTTTGTGTTAAAATTCCTTGAGAAAATCCAGTGTTTTCAACGCTCACTCGCGGCAATAAGGGGGAATCCCCCTAGCCATATTTGGTATCATTGTGACGCCAAGTTTACGTACTTTCTAAAAATGAGCATGGAATTCCCGATGACGCCATTCTGAACCAATATAATTCAAGTTTTTAAACCTGTCCCGATGTAAACAAATCCGGCTTGTTGCTAAGGGTCGCTGTGAGGCATACCCTCATTGGTTGAATCACCCCGCGCGGTGCATTGTGGTATCATGGCAGCGCCCTGATGAAAAACAACACAGTAATTCGAGCGGAATATTTGGTGAAAAAAGGTGATTTTCGAACATTTAATTATTTTTGTGGATAAGTTAGACTGTTTTACATTCCGTAATGGATTTAGAAGGTGGAGAGGGTACACAGGCGGTTGCAAGTGCGCTAAATTCACTGCAGTCGGCGAATCTTCTTAGTGCTGCTTGTTCAGGAATATTACGGACAGCTGACCAGCTGACGAACTGACCAGTGAACAAAAAAACTGACATAACAGGGTTGAAATTTTTGTACATAACCGTTTTCAATAGAGTTGAATATATATTTTTCCTTTAGACAAGGGATTTGACTTTAATTGTACCAATTTTGGTGTTGCTACAAGGACTTTTAAGGTATGGTTGCTATGGAGTTTTGTTTTGGAACATTCTGTTCTGGAACAGTAAACTTTAAGCTGTTTTTTCTCAAAACGGACCCTCAAACTTGGTTGACTTCAATCGGATGTAACTCGGTCATTTTCTGTCCGATTCCAACAAACCATATATCATTTTCAAGGTCTTTAGATGGAGAATGTGTAAATAACAATAACTCGGTTTTTAAAATGTCCTCATTGTGACTCATTTTGCCAGCACAGGTCACATATATTGTATCTGATGACTATTTTAGATGGGTATATATTGTTTATGATGACTATTTTACATGGGTATGTATGCCTGGCTTTGGGCTGAGAAAAGAGGGACACAACAAAGTTAAAGTTGCATTAATGTTGACATGGAACCTGGAGAGTACAGAAAGGAAGTCACGTAAAGAAGCCGACCAATCACAGTCCTTACAATCTGTGTGCAGCCAGGTGAGGTGTAGCCATATTATGTTTCAGCCCATGGAAATAATGGACACAGAAGTCATGCAAGTAACATTTCAACATCTTAGGGATGGCTACCCAATACAAGTCTTTCATACGTACAAAGTCACATGGAAGCAAACAGCAACATGTCAGACTTCCACCAAACAAGCATGCCTGGTAGGAAGCACTCAAAAGTAAGGTTCCACTTTCTAAAATGTGCTAGCTAAATGCTGATTTACATTGCGTGTGCCGTGTACATGCTACTGATTAGCATTAGCCATTTGTACACCTCCAAGTGTGTTGATGAAGTAGGACAACAATGTTACAGCGTACAATGTTACAGTGTATATTGTTACATTGTACAATGTTATGTTACAGTGTATATTGTTACAGTGTACCGTATTTTTTGGACTATAAGTCGCAGTTGTTTTCATAATTTGGCCGGGGGTGCGACTTACACTCAGGAGCGACTTATGTGTGAAATTATTAACACATTACCGTAAAATATCAAATAATATTATTTAGCTCATTCCCGTAAGAGACTAGACGTATAAGATTTCATCGGATTTAGCGATTAGGAGTGACAGATTGTTTGGTAAACGTATAGCATGTTCTATATGTTATAGTTATTTGAATGACTCTTACCATAATATGTTACCTTAACATACCAGGCACGTTCTCAGTTGGTTATTTATGCGTCATATAACGTACACTTATTCAGCCTGATTTTCACTATTCTTTATTTATTTTAAATTGCCTTTCAAATGTCTATTCTTGGTGTTGGGTTTTGTCAAATAAATTTCCCCAAAAAATGCGACTTATACTCCAGTGCGACTTATATATGTTTTTTTCCTTTTTTATTATGCATTTTCGGCCGGTGCGACTTATACTCCAGAGCGACTTATACTCCGAAAAATACGGTACATTGTTACATTGTACAATGTTATGTTACAGTGTACAATGTTACAGTGTATATTGTTACAGTGTATAATGTTAGTGTTACATTGTACATTGTTACAGTGTACATTGCTACAGTGTATATTGTTACAGTGTATAATGTTACAGTGTACGATGTTAGTGTACATTGTTACAGTGTACAATGTTAGTGTATGATGTTAGTGTATGATGTTAGTGTACATTGTTACAGTCTACATTGTTACAGTGTACGATGTTACAGTACATTGTTACAGTGTACGATGTTACAGTGTACATTGTTACAGTGTACAATGTTACAGTGTATAATGTTACAGTCTACATTGTTACAGTACATAGTTACAGTGTACAATGTTACAGTACATAGTTACAGTGTACGATGTTACAGTACATTGTTACAGTCTACGATTTTATAGTGTACATTGTTACAGTGTATAATGTTACAGTTTACGATGTTACATTGTTACAGTGTACAATGTTACAGTGTACGATGTTACAGTATATAATGTTACAGTGTGCAATGTTACAGTGTGTAATGTTACAGTGTACAATGTTACAGTGTACGATGTTTCAGTGTACGATGTTTCAGTGTACGATGTTACAGTGTATAATGTTACAGTGTACAATATTAAAGTGTACAATGTTACAGTGTATAATGTTACAGTGTACAATGTTACAGTGTACGATGTTACAGTGTATGATGTTACAGTGTACAATGCATGGAAGACATTGATGTTGATGATGTCTTGTCAGGAACAATCAGGAGCTGTGTCTGGAGCGCGACGAGGCAGGAAAAGGAAACAAACGTAAGGATGTGTATGTGCAATATTCTCTCACACACACACACACACACACACACACACACACACACACACACACACACACACACACACACACCCACACACACACTGACATGTTTGTCAGCAGGCTGCAGAATGTGTTGGAGGACTTCAGAGACATGGATGCTACAACCACACTAGAGGAAACCAAGGCCACGGTATGCTCCTTGTTTTGTTGTATGTTGCCATCCAAGCTGTACACTGACTATTCTAAAGTGCACCCAAGTAGACTTGTCAAACAGGCTTTCAATAAAAAGTCATCAAATGGGTTTTGCCTTACATGACATTGAAAAACATTACATTTGATGTCCAGAGGCATTAACATATTTCACACCAGTCAATTTTATTTCTTGACTTAGTCTCTGGCTTTACAAGAAGGTTCACTCTGTGCACTGCTCTCAGCACCTTTTATTTGACAGTAGACTGAAACGATTGGAGTGATGCCTCTGTCAGATGCTTCCATCGTTACTCTCCAATCAGCTAAACACACTCAATAAGAGGAGTGGTCCACTCCCAGCTAACTCTCCAATCAGCTAAACAGAATCAATAAGAGGAGTGGTCCACTCCTGACTAACTGGAACGTGGAGTGGAGCGACAACCCGGGGCCCCGCTGCGGGCGTGCCGGCTCTGCATCTCGCTTCGCCGCGGGGGCGCCCCAGTTTGGAGACGGGCGTTGCGGTGACTGTTGCCGCGGATGCCTCGCGGGGTTTGCGCCGTGGCCCGGGCGGGGGTCGCGCTTCGACTGCGGGTGGAGCACGTGGAAGACGCTCGCAACAACAAATCGATGACATCTGTGCTCATCTACCAGACCTGGGATGCAAGCCTAGACATTTGGTCGATACCAGCACAGGCGTGAGTAAGACTGAATCAAGTAATGCTGGTAATACTGGGCCCCGTAAACAGTATAGAGCTAAAATTCCAAATAACACAGCTGCTTCCAAACAACAAACTACAAAGATGTTTCAAACTGTAAACCATGCACAAATATTATGGGACCACAATTCAAAGCCCAAAGGAATATTTGGGGGTCACCTTAATATTAGAAGTGTTGTTCAAAAGACTGAACAAATCCAGCAGTTACTGTCAGACTCTAATCTGGATTACATTTGTCTATCGGAGACATGGTTAAAACCTACAACACCTTCTGCTCTAATTAATGTCCCGGGGTACAAGATTTACAGAAATGACAGATCAAGTGGGAGAGGGGGAGGAGTTATGATTTATGTAAGGGAAAACATTAAAAGTGAACAAATAACCCTCCCAGTAGATCATCTTGAGTGTGTTGGAATTAAAATCACATTGTCCTTAGAAATGTATTTCAAGGTAATTGTAGCATACCGACCGCCCACAGCTAAAGACATTTTTCTCAGTTCATTTTCAGACATCATCAAACAGCACAGTATGACTTTAATCTGGACTGGTTAAATAAATCGCGTAGAAAGAAACTTAAGGACATTATAAACGGCTTCTACATGACACAAATGATAAGCAGCCCTACTAGAATTACATATTCCTCCCGAACCTTGCTGGATTTGGTATTTACTAATAAACTTGATCGCATTAAAAAAAACGTACAATTTACTAACAGGCTTATCAGATCATAACCTCACATTGATAACACAGAAGTTGTCAAGATTTAGGTATCACAGCCAAAAAGGTACACAAAAGTGCTTGCCCTATATCCCTAAAAAAGACCAACACTTACGAGAGAATGAACTTAAAACTGTCCCATGGAGTGACATAAATTGGACAAGCACCGAACATGCCTGTGATGACCTAATGACAAAAATCAAAGAGATTATCTGTAAATACACTAAAACAAAACCCAGAAAGAAAAGTGCTAAAATAAAAATACCTTGGATTAATGAAACAATTTGGATTCTTATGAAAAATCGGGACTCAGCTCTCAAAAGAGCAATTAAAACAGGTCTAAATACGGATCGTATAATTTTTAAAAGTTTGAGGAACAAAGTTACAATGCTTATGCGGAAGTCTAGGGCTGACTTTCACTTAGAATTAATCAAAGCTGCAAAAGGGAACATTAGACAGTTATGGAAAACCATTGACACACTCACTGGAAGACCGCAAACAAGAAACAACACTATAACATTAAATATCAATGGCACTACTATCACAGACAGTCTGGACATAAGTAATAATTTTAATGAACATTTCATCCAGTCTGTACAAACCCTGAATAAAAAATTCCCTCAAAATCAGTGCAAAGAATTGCCATTTATTCAGGATGGACTAAGTTTAGAATTAACAAATGAAACAAAGGTAAACAAAATCCTCTCTGCATTAACAAGCTCACGATCTAGAGATATATACGGTCTGGACACATTCTTCCTAAAAAATTATAAAGATAGTCTTACTGCTCCTATAACAACATTGATAAATCAATCAATAACAGAAAACACTTTCCCTACCACGTTGAAAACTGCCAATATCATCCCAATCCATAAAGCAGGAAATAAACAAGACATCAACAATTACAGACCAATTAGCCTTCTCCCCGTTATATCCAAAGCAATAGAAAAAGTGATCGTTGAGCAACTCACAGAACATTTGGACTATGAAGACCTCCTACATCCCATGCAGTTTGGGTTTCGGGCAAATCACTCGACCGAAAGTGCATGTTGTCTTCTACTAGAAACAATCAAACAAAACCTTGATAATGGAGGTGTAGTTGGAGCAATATTCTTAGACCTTCGCAAGGCATTCGATACAGTCAGTCACCCCACGTTACTTACAAAATTAACATCTTTTAAACTGTCGACAGATACTCTGGCCTGGATTATGTCATATCTATCTGGTCGGACCCAATGTGTCCGTATTGATAACACAACATCCAGTCTCACTGCTACTGATATTGGCCTGCCACAAGGCTCTAATATCGGCCCTCTTCTTTTCTCCATGTATATAAATGACCTGCCATCTGTATGTGAGGCTGTAAATATCCAGATGTATGCAGATGACACGGTTATTTATACTTGGGAAAAGGACGCTGAAACGGTTGCCAGAAAACTTACAGCAGCCATGGAAAAGGTGGCAAGATGGCTACATGACTCTTGTCTTACATTAAACATTAAGAAAACTGCAACAATGTATTTTGTAAACAAATATAAAATGTAATCTTTTCCAAATATAACGGTTAATAAGGAAATAATACAAAATGTTAGTGAATATCGTTACCTGGGTGTCATTTTGGAGCCAACACTTGGCTTTAAAAAACATATCAAACAGATGTGCCAGAGTCTTAAATACAACATAAAAACGTTCAAATGTATCAGGAATTCATTAACACTGGAGGCAGCTCAAACTTATTTTAATGCAATGATTATGTCTCGTTTTTATTATTGTATAACATGTTGGTCGCAGGCAAGCAAAATGACACTGAGGCCATTGGAAACTTTGCACAAACAATCCCTCAAAATCCTTGACCGAAAACCACAACACCACCATCATTGTTTAGTTCTCCAAAAATATAGATTGTTAAATTTAGCTAACATTCAAAGATTAGCATCAATACGAATGGCCCATCGAATCTTAAATAACACTGCACCAGCGCCACTTAAGCACTTTGTCCAGTTTACATTTGCTGTGACAACTAGCAACACACGAGCCTCCACCTGGGGGCAGTGTAGCATACCCAGATGTAAAACCTCTTTTGCACAATCAGCCTTTTCATAT
>NC_084731.1:72655875-72718375 GCF_033978785.1 Entelurus aequoreus
TGAAGTGTGAGTCAGTTACGTTGTTTGAAGTGTGAGTCAGTTACATTGTTTGAATTGTGAGTCAGTTATGTTGTTTGAAGTGTGAGTCAGTTACGTTGTTTGAAGTGAGTCAGTTACATTGTTTGAAGTGTGATTGGGTTGTTTGAAGTGTGAGTGGGTTGTTTGAAGTGTGAGTCAGTTGTTTGAAGTGTGAGTCAGTTGTTGACGTGTGAGTGGGTTGTTTGAAGTGTGAGTCAGTTGTTTGAAGTGTGAGTCAGTTGTTTGATGTGTGAGTGGGTTGTTTGAAGTGTGAGTCAGTTGTTTGAATGTGATTCAGTTGTTTGAAGTGTGAGTGGGTTGTTTGAAGCGTGAGTCAGTTGTTTGAAGTGTGAGTCAGTTGTTTGACGTCTGAGTGGGTTGTTTGAAGTGTGAGTCAGTTGTTTGAAGTGTGAGTGGGTTGTTTGAAGTGTGAGTGGGTCAAGCAGTGAGGTTGAGGGAGAGCCACCATGTCTTCGGTGTATTCATGCTCTAAAAAGTAGTATTTGGAATAATAATCATCCTGTGTGTGTTGAACAGGACGTAAAAACTGTTGAACAGGAAGTAAAAACATCAAAGTGGGGAAAAAAGCAAATTATGCAATTTCTATAGACTTGGATGTGTGTACATATGTACAGTGAATGTCTTTCACCCCCTCACTTATGATTTAAATGCCTCTCTTTAAAACAATTAAATTGTGGACTGTAGCTTTCTTTTTTTATATGGAGTCTTTTTTTTTATTTAATATTAAACTATTTACAGAAAATACTCTACTGTGTTGTTGCAATCCTCTAATAATAACTCCATAATAACATTGTCATTATGGAGAATTGTGTGTAGAATTTTGAGGACAGAACATGTGGAAAAAGTGAAACCCTGTCAATACTTTGCAGATGTACTGTATACAGTATATGAAATAATTTAATGTAAAACTTAGAGAATGACAATCTAAGTCTATATTAAATTTATTGTTATCATTTTGTACATTTATGTGGAGTACAATCAAATATGGAATCTTTGATCAAAAAATACAAATAATTATAGTTGCTGATATTTAATAATTCCAGATATCTTCATAGAAATACAACACTTAAACATCAAATATGCTTTATTTGTTTGCAAAAGGCACATTGTTATTTTCATGTTGATTTGAAAAAAATTACATTAAAACATTGGAGTGATTTATTAATAATACAAAATTAATTTGCATTTGTATTCACTCTTTACAAGTGAATTGTTGCTGGGGAAAAGTCTAAATATTTCGTTGAATACTTGTATTTAAAATTACAATAAAAGCTAATTAGATGTATTTATTATTCAATCAATAAAACATTTGTGTTTATTTCAAGTCATTTCAGATATTTATTTTTTATGACCACTTCTGGCCTATTTTGTTAAATCATTTGATACAAATAAATTGTACATAAGTAAATAATATGTAAAAGTAAACATTTGAACATAAAATGTAATTAATTAATTAATTACAATTGTATTTTTATTGTTGGAAGTATTGCACCAAAACAATTCTGTAATATTGATATTTATACATCCATCTTCTTGAGGGCAGCAGCCTAAGCAGAGAAGCCCAAACTTCCAGCTCCTCCCGGAGGTTCCTGAGGTGTTCCCAGGCCAGCCGGGAGACGTAGTCTTCCCAACGTGTCCTGGGTCTTCCCTGTGGCCTCCTACCCGGTGGTATGTTCAGATGCCTGAACAACCTCATCTGGTTCCTCTCCATGTGTCCACTGTTCCACCACCAGGAAGAAAGCCACACTGTTCCTCCTGAATCCAAGGTTCGTCTGGCGTAGCCTCCTCTCCAGTACACCTGAATAGACCTTACCGGAAAGGCTGAGTGTGATCCCACAATAGTTGGAACACACCCTCAGGTTCCCCTTCTTAAAGAGAGAAACCACCACCCTGCCTGGTCTGCCAATCCAGAGGTACCGCCCCTATGTCCACGTAATGTTAGAGTCTTTTCAACCAAGACAGCCCCACAGCATCCAGAGCCTTAAGGAACTCCGGGCGGATCTCATCCACACCCGGGGCCTTGCCACCGAGGAGCTTTTTAACTACCTCGTCAACCTCAGCCCCAGAAATAGGAGAGTTCACCACAGAGTCCTCAGGCACTGCTTCCTCATAGGAAGATGTGTTGGTGGGATTGAGGAGGTCTTTGAAGTATTCCCTCCACCGATCCTTAACATTCTGAGTCGAGGTCAGCAGAACACCATACACGGTGTTGACAGTGCACTGCTTCCCCTTCCTGAGACGGCGGATGGTGGTCCAGAATCGTTTTGAAGCCGTTCAGAAAGCTCCGCCCCTCTCTTCACCTGAGTGTCCAAAACATGAGACCGCAAATCCGATGACACAACTACAAAGTCGATCATGGAACTGCGGCCTAGGGTGTCCTGGTGCCAAGTGCACATATGGACACCCTTATGTTTGAAAATGGCAGAGGTAGGACTAAGTCATTGTTTTGCAAGTCACAAGTAAGTCTCAAGTCTTTGCCCTCAAGTCTCGAGTCAAGTCCAGAGTCAAGACTGGAAAGTCTCAAGTCAAGTCCCAAGTCCTGCATTTTGAGTTTTGAGTCATTTCAAGTCCTTTTAACCACAGACTAATATATTTACACAGATTGTGTGTGCTTTTAAAACGC
Source organism: Entelurus aequoreus (assembly GCF_033978785.1). Lineage (NCBI taxonomy): Eukaryota > Metazoa > Chordata > Actinopteri > Syngnathiformes > Syngnathidae > Entelurus > Entelurus aequoreus. The sequence continues at coordinate 72,658,538 of NC_084731.1, forward strand.
TGTATTTATTTATTTAAAAAAGTGCATTTGAATTTGCAGGAAAAAAAATAGTGCTGACATTGCACTTCATAATAGCACTATTAACCAGTCATTTTAAACATTTAACTCATTCCTTTACAGAATAAACACATTTTGAAAAAACAAGTGCAACTGTACTTATTTGCACAAAAGTGTTAACATTGTATTTCCATGGCATATTGCATTGTAACTAGTTCCACAGCAGTTTCTATTCCGTTCTTACCTTATCTCATTGATCTCATCTCATACTGTATGTGTGTTGATGTGTGCGTACACATGAAAAACATAACAAATACATGAACATAACAATGAACAGAGTTGTACGTTTTAGATGTCAGGGCCCTATGCAATATGTACTCATATTCTTAATATAGTATACATTTTAACTGACCTTCATATGACTATGTTTGTCTTTTTGTAGGTGGCTAAAATACGCGGTGCTGCTGACCGCCGTCTAACGTTACGTTACTGTGTGTGATGCATTGACTAACGTAACGTTATGTAAAGGACTCATACTTGCCAACCCTCCCGAATTTTCCGGGAGACTCCCGAATTTCAGTGCCTCTCCCGAAAATCTACCGGGACAACCCCATCCATCCACCCATTTTCTACCGCTTATGCCCTTCGGAGTCGCGGGGGGCGCTGGAGCCTATCTCAGCTACAATCGGGCGGAAGGCGGGGTACACCCTGGACAAGTCGCCACCTCATCACAGGGCCAACACAGACAACATTCATACTCACATTCACACACTAGGGCCAATTTAGTGTTGCCAATAAACCTATCCCCAGGTGCATGTCTTTTGAGGTGGAAGGAAGCCGGAGTACCGAGGGAACCCACGCAGTCACAGGGAGGACATGCAAACTCCACACAGAAAGATCCCAAGCCTGGGATTGAACTCACGACTACTCAGGACCTTCGTATTGTGAGGCAGACGCACTAACCCCTCCTCCACCGTGCTGACCGGGACAACCATTCTCCCGATTTCCAGCCGGACTTAAGGCACGCCCCCTCCAGGTCCGTGCGGACCTGAGTGAGGACAGCCTGTCCTCACGTCCGCTTGGCCAACCAAAAAGTAACCACAGAACACTATACCGTATAGCAGTGGTCCCCAACCACCGGGCCGCGGGCCGGTACCGGTCTGTGGATCGCACAAGAAAAAAAAAATAATAATAATGTTTTTATTTTTATTAAATCAACATAAAAAACACAAGATACACTTACAATTAGTGCACCAACCCAAAAAACATCCCTCCCCCATTTACACTCATTCTTTCTGTTATTAATATTTCTGGTTCCTACATTATATATCAATATAGATCAATACAGTCTGCAGGGATACAGTCCGTAAGCACGCATGATTGTATTTTGTAAGATGACAACAACAAAAAAAAAATTCAATCACTTGACAAAAAGTATGAATAAGGTAGCGAACTGCAGTGAACGCAACAGATTGCCGTGTTTGTATTGACGTTATAACCATAGACATCTTATAAGTAGACGCAGCATTGGCTGCTGTGACGCGAGCAATTTGGCCGCCATCTTGAAGTGGTGATGAGGAGCCGGCGAGCAGCCTAAACTGACAGTTGACAGGTAGAAAACAAAGATGCCGGGCTGGTGTTCAGCGTTTTCCTGCTCAAATTACTTTTCACAAGTAAGATTTGACATTAACGTACTATTGGTTGTATTTTGTGAAAAGAATATTTGCACAGAGTTGAGAAGGAGCAAAGATCTTCAATATTTGTATGTGAAAATCCCAAAAAAATCTTCTGGGGGAGGATGACCCCCCTACAGGGGTTTGGTTTGCAAACTTTCAGCCCCACCTAAAACAAAATTCACCAGCCGCCACTGATTATGATGCATTCTCATTTTAGGCAAAATATAAGACAATACTTTCTTAACAGTATAACTGTAACCAGGAATAAGTCTTCAATTAACAATATTCAAATACTAACATTGTTGGGTAAGACAGAATTTGGTTTTATTCTGAATCCAGTGAAACAGATTGGTGGTTTTAGCTGATATAAAGACTTTCAGGTGTTTATATGTATATGTTTATGTTGAAGTATTTGGCAGACGCTTTTATCCAAAGCGACATACATAAAAAATACATATAAAACAATCACTGTAAACATGATCATGTAGGGAAGTATGTAATACAAAATATCAATACAAAGTGTCAAGACAGAATAAACTCTCTGCTGCTGCAGCAACAGAGATACAGTCTATAAGTTATAGATATCTAATGTATTCATACATTGTTTATGTAGGATATACACATGTATTTATAACCTAATCATATTGTTTCTTCAACTTAAAAATAGCTGTAAGATGTAGTGAGATGAATTAAATTGTGCTGACAGTTCATTGCTCCTGCCAAATGAATTGCACTGATCACCACTCCAAGATGGCGGCCCCGCGTCTCATCAGCGCCAGTAGGCAGTAGCGCTCGATGCTGCGTACCCTTATAAGATGTCTATGGTTATAACGTTAGCATTGAGTTTACAGCATCACTGATTTAACTACACAGCAAATAAAAGTCACGTTACTTAGCCAATAAACATTAGCTTACATTCAAAACTTACCCTTCTTTGTGCAACTTCAAATGTTGAACGAAGTTGGAAGTTGTTGCGTCTCCGTCTGTAATATTCAAACTGCATGTTTAGCATACTGCAGTTCGTTTTTTGTTGACCAAGTCGTAGTTTTAATACCCGAACGAAACCAACTTTGGTATAAATCTTTCTCATTGGCGTGTTGTTTGACAACTCTTGTTCGGTGGTTGTCCTGCAATTTGATTGGATGAAGGCTGTGTGATGAAAACAACGTAGCTCTAATTTGATTGGCAATTGTACTGAGAGCACACACACTGACACGCAGCACACATGCTATTAGATAGACAGACACGTACAAAATTAAAGCTGCGGAGCACTTCTGAATAACTTTTTAATCTTTGGGTTTTGTGGAAAGTAGCAAGTCTTGTCAAGTCAAAAGACTCAAGTCCAAGTGAAGTCACAAGTCATTGATGTTAAAGTCTAAGTCGAGTTGCAAGTCTCTTTACATTTTGTCAAGTCGAGTCTTGAAGTCATCAAATTCATGACTCGAGTCCAAGTCATGTGACTCGAGTCCACATCTCTGGAACATGGTGTTTGTTATGGACAACCTGTGACCAGCACAAAAGTCCAATAACAAAACACCACTCTGGTTCAGATCCGGGCGGCCATTCTTCACAATCACGCCTCTCCATGTGGAGCAGCAGCTTTACTTTGAGCGTGAGCGTTGAAGCCCCCCAGTAGAACAAGGGAATCAGCTGAGGGAGCACTCTCCAGTACTCCCTCTAAGGACTACAACAAGGGTGGGTACTCTGAGCTGCTGTTTGGTGCATAAGCACAAACAACAGTCAGGACCCGTCCCCCCACCTGGAGGCGGAGGGAAGCTACCCTCTTGTCTACTGAGTTGAACTCCAACGTGCAGGCTTTGAGCCGGGGGGCAACAAGAATTGCCACCCCAGCCTGTCACCTCTCATTGTTTGCAGCGCCAGAGTGGAAGAGAGTCCAGCCCCTTTTGGAAGAACTGGTTCCAGAGCCCTTGCTGTGAGTCGAAGTGAGTCTGACTATATCTAGCCGGAACTTCTCCACCTTGTGCACCAGCTCAGGCTCCTTCCCCCCAGCGAGGTGACATTTCACGTCCGAAGAGCTAGCTTATGTAGCCGAGGATTGGACCGCCAAGTGCCCTGCCTTAGACTGCCACCCAGCTCACACTGCACCCGACCTCTTTACGCCCTCCTTTGGGTGGTGAGCCCATTGGAGGAGGGACCAACGTTGTCTCTTTGGGCTGTGCCCTCTTGGACCCCATGGGTGCAAGCCATCGTGCCCAGCCTCCACCTGGCTCCAGAGGGGGGCCCCGCTGAACAGTGTCTGGGCAAGGGAAACCTCGGTCCTTGATTATGTCTCTTCATAGTAGTTTTCGAGCTTCTTTTTGTCTGATCCCTCACCGAGGACCTGTTTGTCTTGGGAGACTCTACCAGGGAGCATAGAGGCCCCTGGACAACATAGCTCCTAAGATCATTGGGACACGCTAACTCCTCTACCACCATAAAGAGTATTTGTATTTATTCATATAATTTATTAATAATAATTTATATATAAATATATATATATATATTAATATATATATATATATATATATATATAAATATATATATATATATATATATATATATATATATATATATATATATATATATATATATTAGGGCTGTGAATCTTTGGGTGTCCCACGATTCGATTCAATATCGATTTTTGGGGTCACGATTCGATTCAAAATCGAATTTTTTCCCTATTCAAAACAATTCTCTATTCATTCAATACATAGGATTTCAGCAGGATCTACCCCAGTCTGCTGACATGCAAGCAGAGTAGTAGATTTTTGTAAAAAGCTTTTATAATTGTAAAGGACAATGTTTTATCAACTGATTGCAATAATGTTAATTTGTTTTAACTATTAAATGAACCAAAAATATGACTTATTTTATCTGTGAAAATATTGGACACAGTGTGTTGTCAAGCTTATGAGATGCGATGCAAGTGTAAGCCACTGTGACACTATTGTTCTTTTTTTTTTTTAAATTATAAATGTCTAATGATAATGTCAATGAGGGATTTTTAATCACTGCTATGTTGAAATTTTAACTAATATTGATACTGTTGTTGATAATATTCATTTTTGTTTCACTACTTTTGGTTTGTTCTGTGTCGTGTTTGTGTCTCCTCTCAATTGCTCTGTTTATTGCAGTTTTGAGTGTTGCTGCGTCGGGTTTGGTTTTGGAATTGGATTGCATTGTTATGGTATTGCTGTGTATTGTTTTGTTGGATTGATTAATTAAAAATAATAATAAAATAAAATTAAAAAAATGATTTTTTAAAAATGAGAATCGATTCTGAATCGCACAACGTGAGAATCGCAATTCGAATTCGAATCGATTATTTCCCACACCCCTAACATATATACATATGTATATATATATATATATATATATATATATATATATATATATATGTATATATATATATATATATATATATATATATATATATATATATATATATACATATATATATATATATATATATATATATATATATATATATATATATATATACATATATATATATATATATATATATATATATATATATATATATACATATATATATGTTTATTGGTACCGTGCCGCACAAGAAATTAAACAATTTTTTTAGTTTTTTTTTTATTAAATCAACATAAAAAACACAATATATAAATCATATATCAATATAGACCAGGGGTCGGCAACCTTTACCACTCAAAGAGCCATTTTGGCAAGTTTCACAAATTAAAGAAAATAATGGGAGCCACAAAAAATGTTTTAAAATTTTAAATGAAAAACACCGCATACAAAGCTTAAATTGCTTTGTGCTATGTTAACCAGGGGTCTCAGACACACGCACCGGCACGCATCTTAATATGGAAATTTAATGTTAGTTCGGTCCGCGAGTTTTGAATGAATGGCGCTTGACAGCATCATACTCGCCAACCCTCTCATTAATTCTGGGAGACTCCCGAATATCAGGGCGTGATGGCACTGCTTTTGGCGCCCTCTACAGCCTGTCCAAACAGTGTACCTGCTCAACTACATGTAGAATGCAGTTTCAGCTTGCTCACGTTAGTGACAGCAAGGCTTACTAGCTCAGCAGCCACACAGCTTACACTGACGGTAGCCGTATAAAACAACTTTAACACTGTTACGTTACAAATATGCACCACACTTTGAACCCACACCAAAAAAGAATGACAAACACATTTCTGGAAAACATCTGCACTGTAACACAACATAAACACAACACAACAAATACCCAGAATCCAGTGGCGTGCAGTCACTAGAGGCAGGGGAGGCACGGCCTCACCTGCCATCATGGAAAGAAAAAAAAAGTAAAAAGAAAAAAAAAAACATTACATTGTTATATGTATCCAGTGATTATACTAAAGTTATTTTCCATTTAACTTCACCAGTTTTAGATTATTTTTATTTTCACATTTGCCGTTCAAATACTGAGAAGAGACGGTGTGGTGTCAGCAGCCAGTTGAGGCACGTCACTGCGTTGTGCCTCGCCCTCAACATGGATTGTGCGCAATGACTCGGCTAACTGCTGGCCTGCTGTGCAGTGAGACTGTATTGCTATATGAATTATATTATACATTTCCATAGTTTAGTTAGCTGAGGTGTATAATGTACAGTGTATTTTGTCAACAACTGTATGTGTGTAACGTATTTTTAGTGCTGAGCGATCATAAAACTGCTGCCAAGACACACTGTGTGAGGCTCGTCTCATAACCCCGCCTCCTGGTGCCGGTTAACACTCCCGCCGCAGAATGCATCGCCCGACGGGAGCGCCACACCAACCAAAGCCCACACCCAAACCCTCCACGTGCAAGACCGAATCCACCCAAAAAAAGTCACTTAACAAGAAGCCAAAAAGTGCAAAAACAACAATGCTCGCGCGGCGCGCCGGAGGAGCCGTGAACAGGGACACAACATTAGGTACACCTGCAGAATGCAGCACGGATTTCATATTTCATTCATTCACAACGCTCCCGCATTTATAAGTAAAGGTAAGACCATAATAACGTTTTTTAATTAAATGTGCTTTATTGTGTGCTACAGTTTGTAAGTGTAAAGTTAAAGTTAAGTTAAAGTACCAATGATTGTCACACACACACTAGGTTTGGTGAAATTTGTCCTCTGCATTTGACCCATCCCCTTGTTCACCCCCTGGGAGGTGAGGGGAGCAGTGGGCAGCAGCGGCGCCGTGCCTGGGAATAATTTTTGGTGATTTAACCCCCAATTCCAACCCTTGATGCTGAGTGCCAAGCAGGGAAGAATGCTGGTATGAGCTTTTAAACATAACACGTTAACTGCTGCCAATCAAATTGTGAATAAGATACTCTTTAGGGTTCATATGTTTGTAAATCTGACTGTGATAAAGTCAGTGCCTCACCTGACATGAACGTCACCGCACGCCACTGCCAGAATCCCATGCAGCACTAACTCTTCCGCTCAACCGACGCACGGAGGGGGGGGGGGGTGTATAATCTAGACCGGAAGAGTTAGGGCTGCATGGGATTCTGGGTATTGGTTGTGTTGTGTTTATGTTGTGTTACGGTGGGATGTTCTCCAGAAATGTGTTTTTCATTCTTTTTTGGTGTGGGTTCACAGTGTGGCGCATATTTGTAACGTAACAGTGTTAAAGTTGTTTTATACGGCTACCGTCAGTGTAAGCTGTGTGGCTGATGACTAAGTATGCTTTGCTGTCTCCTACGTGTGCAAGCAAAAGCTACATACAACATGTGGCCGGGCTGGCACGCTGTTTGTAAATGCTATAGAAGACAATTACTGCAGTGCAATTAGGGCACGCCCTTAATTTAGTAATTAGAGTGAAAATAGGATTTTATTTGCCCTGGGAGTTATCTAGGAGAGGCACTGAGATCCATAAGTCTTCTGGGAAAATCGGGGGGGGGGGGGTCGGCAAGTATGCAGCTGAGCCGCATCAGAGTGGTCAAAGAGCCGCATGCGGCTCCGGAGCCGCGGGTTGCCGACCCCTGATATAGACCAATACAGTCTGCAGGGATACACTCCGTAAACATACATGATTGTATTTCTTTATGACAAAAAAAATAAAAAAATAAAAATAAATACCATAAGCCACCCCCCCCCCCACCCCCCACCCCCCACCCCCCCCCCCCCAGTCCGTGGGACAAATTTTCAAGCGTTGACTGGTCTGCAGCTACAAAAAGGTTGGGGACCACTGTCCTAGAGGACAGGAGAGGAGGATGCATCATGTCTCCTAGAGGACAGGAGGGGAGGATGCATCATGTCTCCTAGAGGACAGGAGGAGGGGATGCAGGAGGGGAAGAGGGTAGGAAGGATGTAAGAGGGGAGAAAGGAAGGAAGCATGCAGGATGGGAGGAAGGAAGGAAGGATGTGGAGGGAGGAAGGAAGGAAGGATGCAGGAAGGGAGGAAGGAAGGATGCACGAAAGAGAGGAGGGAATGAAAGATGTAGGAGGAGAGGAAGGGAGGAAGGATGCAGGAGGAGAGGAAGGAAGGAAGGATGCAGGAGGGGAGGAAGGAAGGAAGGATGTAGGAGGGGAGGAAGGAAGAATGTAGGAGGGGAGAAGGAAGGATGTATGAAGGGAGGAAGGAAGGAAGGATGTAGGAGGGGAGGAAGAAAGGATGCATGAGGAGAGGAGGGAAGGAAGGATGTAGGAGGAGAGGAAGGAAGGAAGGAAGGATGCAGGAGGAAGGAAGGAAGGAAGGAAGGATGCAGGAGGAAGGGAGGAAGGAAGGATGCAGGAGGAGAGGAAGGAAGGAAGGAAGGAAGGATGCAGGAGGGTAGGAAGTAAGTAAGGAAGGAAGGATGCAGGAAGAGAGGAAGGAAGGAAGGAAGGATGCTGGAGGAGAGGAAGGAAGGATGCAGGAGGAAGGAAGGATGCAGGAGGAGAGGAAGGAAGGAAGGATGCAGGAGGAGAGGAAGGAAGGAAGGACGGATGCAGAAGGAGAGGAAGGATGAAGGATGCAGGAGGAGAGGAAGAAAAGAAGGAAGGAAGGAAACATGCAGGAGGAGAGGAAGGAAGGAAGGAAGGATGCAGGAGGGTAGGCAGGAAGGAAGGAAAGATGCAGGAGGGGAGGAAGGAAGGAAGGAAGAAAGGGAGAAAGGAAGGAAGGAAGGAAGTAAAGAAGGATGGATGCAGGAGGGGAGGAAGGAAGGAAGGATGCAGGAGGGGAGGAAGGAAGGAAGGAAGGAAGGATGCAGGAGGGGAGGAAGGAAGGAAGGAAGGAAGGATGCAGGAGGGGAGGAAGGAAGGAAGGATGCAGGAGGGGAGGAAGGAAGGAAGGAAGGATGCGGGAGGGGAGGAAGGAAGGAAGGATGCAGGAGGGGAGGAAGGAACGAAGGAAGGAAGGAAGGATGCAGGAGGGGAGGAAGGAAGGAAGGATGCAGGAGGGGGGATGTGTACCACTTTAAGAGGTCGGATGCTGACCACGCCCTTCTGCGTGCTGCCAGCAGAGGGCGCTGTGACGTCACTTCCTCGTCCTTCCAGCAGCATCGTCACCTTCACTAGAAGACGAGCGAGCGGCGGACGACGTGCGGGCTTGCATCTTTCACTCAGCAGCTCTGCGCCATTTTCTTGCCTCTACAGAACTAGCATTCATATTAATATTAATATTTATATGTATATTTATATTGATGTTGATGATGTGAGGCGACCTCGCTGTTGTTGATCCTACATCGTCAGCTGCGACACAAGAAGAAGAAGAAGAGTCTTCATCCTCCTGCCAGAACAATCTCCATCTTCTTCATCCTCCTCCTCTTCTTCATCCTCCTCCTCTTCCTCCCAGCAGCTGCGCCATGGCGGACATAACGGCCGAGTGCAACATCAAAGTGCTGTGCCGCTTCCGGCCTCTCAACCAGGCCGAGATCATCCGAGGAGATGTCTTCCTGCCCAAGTTCCACGCAGACGACACGGTGGCCCTCGGGGTGAGTCCGCCATCAACATTCTTACAACGAGCATTAGCGTCATAATGCTGGTGACGTGACACAGAAGGGAGGCGCCGCTTACGTCATCGCTTCATCAGCATTGTGCGCGTGCACTGATGTCACTGAGCAATAAGCTGATTAATGGTGACCACATTATTATATAAATATATACAACTTTATTATATAATATATACTACTTTATTATATAAATTTATAACATTTATTATATAATATATAACATTTTATTATGTAAATATATACAACTTTATTTTGTAAATATGTACAACTTTATTATGTAAATATATACAACTTTATTGTATAAATATATACAACTTTATTATATAAATATATACAACTTTATTTGGTCAAATATAAAACTTGATCAGGAAATGTTTGTTAAACATGATTTTTCCAAAATAATGATTCAAAAGTGACTTATGAATATTGAAGAGTTCTTCAAGCATTTTTCAAGAGGTATAATAATAATAATGGATTAGATTTTATATCGCGCTTTTCTATTATTAGATACTCAAAGCGTTCACAGAGAAGTGGGAACCCATCATTCATTCACACCAATGTAAAGTAAAGTACCAATGATTGTCACACACACACTAGGTATTAAAAAGGTATTAAGAAGTTATTCTAGAGTTATTCCAGATCACATCTTTATCTCCCACAAAACAACAAATACTTCTATCTTGCTCGGGTTGACAAACATTTTACTTTGGAAAAATGACATTTCCAAAAAAAAGTAGTAAACTCTAATTTATGTAAAAAACACTTGATTGTTTCAGTTTGTTGAATGAAACATGAGCATTGTCAAAGTACACACTAAGTGTCTACTTCATTGTCAAAGTACACACTAAGTGTCTACTTCATCGTAAAAGTACAAACTAAGTGTCTACTTCCTTGTCAAAGTACACACCAAGTGTCTACTTCATTGTCAAAGTACATACTAAGTGTCTACTTCATTGTCAAAGTACACACCGAGTGTCTACTTCATTGACAAAGTACACACCAAGTGTCTACTTCATTGTCAAAGTACACACTAAGTGTCTACTTCATTGTCAAAGTACACACCAAGTGTCTACTTCATTGTCAAAGTACACAGCAAGTGTCTACTTCATTGTTGAAGTACATACTAACTGTCTACTTCATTGTCAAAGTACACACTAAGTGTCTACTTCATTGTCAAAGTACACACCGAGTGTCTACTTCATTGTCAAAGTACACACCAAGTGTCTACTTCATTGTCAAAGTACACACCAAGTGTCTACTTCATTGTCAAAGTACACACCAATTGTCTACTTCATTGTCAAAGAACACACCAAGTGTCTACTTCATTGTCAAAGTACACACCAAGTGTCTACTTCCTTGTCAAAGTACACACCAAGTGTCTACTTCCCTGTCAAAGTACACACCAAGTGTCTACTTCATTGTCAAAGTACACACCAAGTGTCTACTTCATTGTCAAAGTACACGCCAAGTGTCTACTTCATTGTCAAAGTACACACCAAGTGTCTACTTCCTTCTAGTGGATACACCGGTACTACTACAGTACTACTACTACTACTGTACTACTACAATGGTAATAGCATGGTCAAATATTTCTAATAGCAAGCACTACATGCTTCCATCTGTTGAAAAGCTCTATGGAGATGATGATTACATTTTCCAGCATGATCTGGCACCTGCCCACACTGCCAAAACCACCAGTAACTGGTGTACTGACCATGGCATTACTGTCCTCGATTGGCCTGCCAACTCCCCTGACCTGAACCCCACAGAGAATTTGTGGGGTATTGTGAAGAAGAAGCTGAAAGACACCAGACCCAATAATGCAAATGAGCTAAAGGCCGCTATTGAAGCATCCTGGGCATCCATAACACCTCAGCAATGCCACAGGCTGATTGCCTCCATGCTACGCCGCATTGATGCAGTAATCCGTGCAAAAGGATTCCCAACCAAGTACTGAGTGCATTAATTGACATTTTGAAATGTTTGATTTTGTTTTGCTGTTATAAATCTTTCTTTTTTACTTGGTCTGAGGAAATATTCTAATTTTTTGAGATAGGATTTTTGAGTTTTCTTAAGCTGTATGCCATAATCAGCATTATTAAAATAATAAAAGGCTTGCAATATTCAGTTGATGTGTAATAAATCCACAATGTATGACATTTTCATGTTTTTAGTTGCATTACAGAACATAAAGGACTTTATCACAACATTCTAATTTTCTGAGACAGTCCTGTATATGGTGTTGGGTTTGTAAAAAGATTCCCTGGCATGTGGTCTTGATGATTTGTGGAGGGGTCCTACAGTGAGACATGATCCTCCATAGGACACGCGGTCTACGCGGTCAAATGCCTTCTGAAAGTCACTGAAGTTGACAAAAACGAGGTGTTCAGTTCCATGGTCTGGTCCATGATGATCCTGAGGCTGGCAATTTGGTCACTGCACAGTTTTCCATTCCAGAAACCAGCCTGGTTCTCTACCAGTCTTACATCAGCCCCCAAAATAATTTGATTTAATTGGGTGTTGATAGCTGCAAGATCCCTCAATCCCTGAGGTCTCCTTTCCAGGTACAACAGCCATTGGGCCGTTCTTCCAGTCCGTTGGGAAGATCTCGTCCTCCCATAAATTAAAGTTAAAGTTAAAGTACCAATGATTGTCACACACACACTAGGTGTGGTGAAATTTGTCCTCTGCATTTGACCCATCCTCTTGATCACCCCCTGGGAAGTGAGGGGAGCAGTGGGCAGCAGTGGTGTCGCGCCCGGGAATCATTTTTGGTGATTTAACCCCCAATTCCAACCCTTGATGCTGAGTGCCAAACAGGGAGGTAATGGGTCCCGTTTTTTTAGTCTTTGGTATGACTCGGCCGGGGTTTGAACTCACAACCTACCGATCTCAAGGCGGACACTCTAACCACTAGGCCACTGAGTGGATCAGCTGGTGAAACATGGCAGTTGAGGTTTCTAGAGCAGCCCGTAAGGTTTCTGCAGGGATCTGGTCCACGGCACGATCCCTTTATTGCCCTCTTTACTTCAGATCTGGTGGGCAGGTTGCAGTTTACCTCCACCATCTGGGCAGCTGCTCTAGTCGTCCCCAGTTCCCTGAAGTGCTCCGTCCATCTTTTCTGCTGTTGTTCTTTGGTGGTCAGGAGTTGGCTCTGCTTTGTGTGTTTGTCCGCCTAGATCCTTTGTGGTCTGGTATAGTTCCTTCAAGTTTTTCTTTGAAGCTGCGCCCTCCGCTTGCTGTGCCAAGTCTTCAATATAATCTCTTGGAACACTTCACCTCCTGGTTTGTAGCTTCATACTCTTTGAGCTGCCACCTTGTGTCCTTGTTTACCCTCCTGTCTTCAGTTCCTCTCAGTGTGACTTGTGGATTGTTTGCTTTCTCACCAGCACTTCTGTACAGGTCTCCTTCCATATATGTTTCTCAGGACTCTCCTCCACTGGTCTTTGGTCCTCTTCTTGTAGGGCTTGGAACCTGTGGTTTGGTACAGTTCAGTTGTCCCTAAGTCCTGAAAGAGCTGGATGTTGAGTCTCCTTCCCCCTCCACTGGTGTTTGGTTCTCTTCTTGTAGGCTTTAAGACCTGTTCTGTATGGTGATTTGGCACAGTTCTGTCGTCCCTAAGTCCTGGAAGAGCTGGATGTTGAGTCTCCTTCCTCCTCCACTGGTGTTGGGTCTTCTTCTTGTAGGCCTTGGGACCTATCCTTTATGGTGGTTTGGTACAGTTCAGTTTTCCTTAAGTCCTGGAAGAGCTGAGTGTTGAATTGGACTCTCTTTGTCTTGGGAGTTGTTGCAACGTTTCTTCTTCAGGTGGAGTTTAGCCGTCAGTAGGTGACGGTCTGAGCATCTGAACTTCCGGTTGATGCTTATGTGGTCCATCTGATTTTCAGTATTGAGGTCAGGTGATACCCAAGTGGCTTTATGGGGAAAGAGAGTGCCTCCCAGGACCAGGTTCTTGTCTGCACAGTCCTCCCCATTCCAGTTCATGGTACCGATACCTTGTGTTCCCATTACCAGATGGTCTCCATTCCCACCTTTGCATATTTATCTTTTGCTGGTCTGTTCTGTGGTGTCGCTTGTAAAAGTTGTCCTCTGATTCCTCCTCGTGGGTGCAATGCATTATGGGACTTTTCTGTGTGGTTTGTAATCTTGCAGTGATGTTCTGGACTTGATTGGTACTGGACTTGTTTGATTCTGGACTTGTTTGGTTCTGGACTTGATTGGTTATGGACTTGTTTGGGTCTTGACTTGTTTGGTTCTGGACTTGTTTGGCTCCCAACTGATGTCTGCTTCTCTGGAGAGCAGAAATGCTACTTATAATATGGAATATGATGTTTATGACTTCAAATATAGAATATCATATTTATGACTTAGAACAGGGGTCACCAACCTTTTTGAAACCAAGAGCTACTTCTTGGGTACTGATTAATGCGAAGGGCTACCCGTTTGATACACACTTAAATAAATTGCCAGAAATAGCCAATTTGCTCAATTTACTTTTAACTCTTTGTTATTATTAATAATTAATGATATTTATCTTTGTGGAAGCACTGATCATCTTAATGATTTCTCACAATAAATATATATAGAAACAGATAAATATCAATATGCAACACTTTATTTTTATATTTTATCTAAGTGCACATTTTTCAAATTGAACATTTTCAAATGATAACTTCTAAGACAGTCTTGTAAAATCACAATATCCCATTTTAACTAGCTAGCCACTAACATTTTTTAACAAATCATGAATTACTTTGCACCATGTTTGTACAAATAATAAGTCATGTAAAATACAAAAGTCAAGTCTCAAATTTTTAAATCATGTCACATTTTGAACTGGACACCAAATCTGTTATCTGTTTCTTTGTCAGTTAGTGGGAAGCCTGGCATTGCATGTTATTAACTAGTGTGTTGTACTCTGGTGTGTTACTTGACACTGCAACTCTGAGTGAGTCTTGCAGATGTGCATCAGTGAGGCGTGTTCTGTGTTTGTTCTTGATGAAGTTCATGTCAGAAAAGGCTGATTCACAAAGATACGATTTTTCCTCATTGTTTGCGGAACCTTCTTAATCTTTTGGACAGATTTTCACAGCAATCTGGCCTTAAGCTTAATTATGATAAATGTAAAATGTTAAGGATCGGAAATCTAAAGGGAACGTCCTTTCGAATGGAATGCAAAGTGCCTGTTTTGTGGACAGATGGACCAGTTAACATACTTGGTGTTGTTGTCCCAGAGAATCTGGAAGATCTAGGCTCAGTAAATTATGATAATCGACTAAGAAAGCTGGACAAAATTATGCAATTATGGAAAGGGAAATCCTTAACCTTGTATGGTAAAATATCTATTGTCAACTCGTTAATTATTCCTCAATTTATTTATTTGTTTTTGTCATTACCAGGTCCATCACAAATCTTTTTTAAGATTTATGAGCGGAGGGTCTTCGATTTTGTCTGGGATGGCAAACCAGAAAAGATTAAATGAAAGGTTTTGTACAATGAGTATGAATATGGGGGCCTGAAACTTCTCAACCTTGAAGCTATGTGTCTGTCTTTAAAAGCATCAATTGTTCCAAAGATGTATTTAAACACCGAGTGGTACACAAGTGTCCTGTTGGACAAAAAACATGCACTGTATCAAAATAAATTGTATCCTTTTTTACAAGTGATCCCCTTCCATTTTTCTTATGTAGAGAGTCTGCTGGGAAACATGGCGGGGTTCATAAAGGAAACAATCCACTCATGGTGGTGTTTTCAATTTAATGTGCCAGAAAAAAGAGACGATATTTTGCAGCAGATAATATGGATGAACTCTAATATTGTAATAGATGGAAAGCCTTTCTTTTGGGAAAAACATGTTTGAAAGAGGAATCATTTTTGTCAATGATATTATCAATGAGAATGGTAAAATTATGAAATATGATGAATTTAGAACTATGTATGGTGATGTTTGCTCACGCTTTTCATTTAATCAACTACTGGAGTCATTGGGAAAAGATGGAAACAAATAATTAATTATGGAACTACTAAATTATTAGTTTGTAAACCTCTAATAAGAAATTCTAGTTGGCAAAAAGGAACTAAAGTAAATAGAAAAATATATAATTTTTATTTAATAAAGAAATCTTGAAGGCTGCCCCATACAACACATATGGAAAATGGGAGGACTTTTTTGACTGCCCGTTGCCATGGGATGCCATATTCAAACTAATCTATAAAACTACTATCGATGTGCAAAATCGTTATTTTCAAATTAAAATTATTTATAACTTCTTACTCACGGGGAAAATGTTAAAATTATGGAATATGACAGAGTCAGATGATTGCCGATTTTGTTGTCAGGAGTCTGAATCCACCCTGCATTTGTTTTGGTATTGTCATATTGTGTCTTCGTTTTGGGTGGAAGTTGAAAAAATGTGTTTAAGGATTGGTTTGTTTATGAAGCTTGATGTGGTTTCTGTTATTTTAGGAGAGTTCATTGACAGTCATGATTTAGTCAATTTAATTATAGTACTCTGTAAAAGGTTTATTTTTAAGGCCAAAAACAGATATTCACTTAGTATTACTTTCTTTAAAACATTTATTTAGTATTTTTTAACTTTAGAAAGTTACGTTTCACCTCCTGGTACCCTAGCACCTCCAAAACCCTCAAATCTAAACTCCAAACATCTCAGAACAAGCTAGTCAGGTTACTTCTAGACCTCCACCTCAGATCCCACCTCACTCCTACCCACTTCTCTAAAGTGGGCTGGCTCAAGATGGAGGACAGAGTTAAACAACCTGCACTGAGCCTAGTCTATAAAATCCGCTACACCTCCCTGATACGAAGTACATGTCAAACTACTTCCTTAATGTAAATGACCGCCATAACTACAACACCAGGGGGTGCTCCACTAACCACGTTAAACCCAGATTCCGAACTAACAAAGGTCTTAACTCATTCTCTTTCCATGCCACATCAATGTGGAATGCGCTCCCAACAGGTATAAAAGAAAGGGCATCTCTATCCTCCTTCAAAACCGCAATAAAAGTTCACCTCCAGGCAGCTACAACCCTAAACTAACACCCTCCCCGGATTGCTAATAATCAAATGTAAACAATCAAATGCAGATACTTTTTCTTTTTCTTATGCCTTCTGATCTCTCTCTCTCTCTCTCTCTCTTATGTCCACTACTTGATGTCCATATCCCCCCCGCCCCTCCACACCCCTGATTGTAAATAATGTAAATAATTCAATGTGATTATCTTATGTGATGACTGTATTATGATGATAGTATATATGATAGTATATATCTGTATCATGAATCAATTTAAGTGGACCCCGACTTAAACAAGTTGAAAAACTTATTCGGGTGTTACCATTTAGTGGTCAATTGTACGGAATATGTACTTCACTGTGCAACCTACTAATAAAAGTCTCAATCAATCAACAAAAAAAAACGTGGTTGAAAACGATAATGATGCAAAAAAACATAAAAAAAGATGAGAAGTCCTCAAAGGCTTATTTTGAAAGTATAATTATGTTTATAGATTATATGTTTTCTGTTGTTGTGTTCCCTAATTTGAGTGGCCTGGACTGTACATAAATGCTTATTTTGAAAATGTAATTTTGTTTATAAATTATATGCAATCTGTTGTGTTCCCTAATTTTTTTCTGTGTACATGAATGAAGGTGTGTGGTGCTGAGTCCCATTTGGACATTATCTGGACTGGACCTGGTTTTAAAAACCCTTTAAACAAATCTAATTTCATTGACAATCTGGTCTGGTGAAGATAAGGTCCTTTTTAAAAAAATAAAATAAAATAAGATAAATAAATAAAAAACATATTTTTTGATAAAAAAGAAAGTAAAACAATATAAAAATAATTACATAACAAATAGTAATTAATGAAAATGTTAGTGGACCATCAGCACATACAATCATGTGTGCTTCAGGGACTGTGTCCCTTGCAGATGTGTTGTCTATGTTGTGGGAACCAGAATATTGGTAGCAGAAAGAAATAACCCCTTTTGTGTGAGTGGATGTGGATGAGTGTGCATGGGGGGGAGGTTGTTTGGGTTGATGCACTGATTGAAAGTGTATCTTGTATTTTTTCCATGTTGATTTAAAAAAAATTGTATTTTATTTTATTTTATTTTTTTTAGAACAGGCCAGCAGGCGACTCATTTGGTCCTTGCGGGCGACCTGGTGCTCGCGGGCACCACGTTGGTGACCCCTGACTTAGAATATCGAATATAATATTTATGACCTAAAATATGGAATAAGATGTTTATGACTTAAATCATACAATTTGATTATGACTTAAAATATTAAATATAATATTTATGACTTAAAATATAAAATATAATATTTATGACCTAAAATATAAAATATCATATTTATGACTTGAAATATGGAATATGATGTTCATGACTTAAAATATCGAATGTAATATTTATGATTTCAAATATAGAATATAATATTTATGACCTAAAATATAGAATATGAGGTTTATGACTTAAAATATGGAATATACTATTTATGACATCAAATATAAAATATGATGTGTATGACTTAAATGATAGAATTTGATTATGACTTCAAATATGGAATATCATATTCATGACTTAAAATATAGAATATAATATTTATGACTTAAATATGGAATATAATACTTATGACCTACAATATGGAATATAATATTTATGACTTCAAATATGGAATATAATATTTATGACCTAAAATACAGAATATAATATTTATGACTTAACTATGGAATATAATATTTATGTCCTAAAATACAGAATATAATATTTATGACCTAAAATATGTACTATGATGTTTATGACATCTTTGTGGTTAGCATGGTTTAGCTTGCGTGTGAAAGAAATGTTCGAAATAATATTTCAGGACAAAAAGAAGTGCCATCTCTTGATTAGCTTAGCGTTGGTAAGTTAGCGCTAAATGTTAGCGTTTCCTGTGTTCACTATGAACTTTTTTTTAGGATAAGCAGATTTAATAACTAATATTACTTTCTTAGACACATGTAGTCTATTCCTGCCCTCCTATTGGCCAACACGGCACTTTGAAGTCTGCCTAGCAACAAGCAATATGCTAAAAAGTGATAATTCATTATCAACAAAGCAGAAGTATTTTCAATTATAATAATATTATTATTACTTTTTGTTTTGTAAGTATGGTCACATGTCTCCCCTTTATGACCTTTGACCTCACAATGACCACATCATGTTTATGACTACATGACAAATCATTTTGTATATTTCAGGGAAGGTCGTACGTTTTCGACCGAGTCTTTCCCACCAACACCACCCAGGAACAGGTGTACAACACCTGTGCCAAGCAGATCGTCAAAGGTATAATCATCTACTGTATTATCTCATCTACTGTAATAATAACTCATCTACTATAATAATAACTCATATACTGTAATAACTCATCTACTGTAATAATAACTCATCTACTGTAATAACTCATCTACTGTAATAACTCATGTACTGTAATAATAATTATCTACTGTATTAACTCATCTACTGTAACAATAATCATATACTGTATTAACTCATCTACTGTAATAATAATCATATACTGTATTAACTCATCTACTGTAATAATTATCATCTACTGTAATAATTATAATCTACTGTAATAACTCATCTACTGTAATAATAATAATATACTGTAATAACTCATCTACTATAATAATAATCATCTACTGTATTAACTCATCTACTGTAATAATAATCATCTGCTGTATTAACTCATTTACTGTAATAATAATCATATACTGTAATAACTCATCTACTGTAATAATAATCATATACTGTAATAAGCTGCATCGGGCAGAGAGACTCAGAAGGCGCCGGAAACGAAAGGAGAAGGAAAGAAAAGACTTCTTCAAGGATCCTTTCCGGTTTGCACGTCAGCTCCTGGATGAAAAGCGAAGTGGCAAGCTGTCCATCGCGAAAGAGGATCTGGAACAACACATCAAGGACCAGTATACGGATGCAGCCAAAGATACACCACTTGGTTCACCAGGCCATGTGCCACGTCCAGACCCCCCAGAGACCCCATTCGACACTTCCCCACCTAGGCTGAGCGAGATTAAAGAAGTCCTTAAGAAAGCCAGATCAGCCTCTGCACCAGGACCAAACGGGCTTCCTTACAAGGTGTATAAAAACTGTCCGCAAGTGACCACAATCTTGTGGAAGCTCATGAGTGTTGTGTGGAAGAAGCAATCCATTCCAGCGGAGTGGCAAGAGGCAGTTGGAATATTCATCCCCAAGGAGCAAAATTCAACCAACATCAGCCAGTTCAGGTCAATCGCTTTACTGAACGTGGAGGGAAAAGTATTTTTCTCTGTCCTGGCAAAAAGGATATCCAGCTTCCTCAGCAACAACTGCTACATCGATACAAGCTGTCAAAAAGCCGGACTGCCAGGCTTTCCGGGGTGCATAGAGCATGCATCCGTGATTTGGGATCAGATACAGCGTGCCAAAAGAGAGAGGAGCAACCTCCACGTGGTATGGCTCGACCTGGCAAATGCCTATGGCTCAGTACCACACAAGCTGGTTGAGTTTGCCCTGAATTTCTTCCACGTTCCTGTGTGTGTCAGTAACATCATAGCTAAGTATTTCAACAACCTACACATGTGCTTCTCAGTAGATGACTACATGACAGGATGGCAGCGGTTGGAAGTGGGAATTGCCATGGGCTGCTCCATATCACCAATCCTCTTTGTGGCTGCATTTGAAGTGTTACTCATTGGAGCAAGGCAAATGGTCAGAGGCCTGAAAACACCGTCAGGAGGAAGACTCCCCGCTCTGAGACGTTTCATGGATTAATCAATCAATCAATCAATGTTTATTTATATAGCCCTAAATCACAAGTGTCTCAAAGGGCTGTACAAGCCACAACGACATCCTCGGTACAGAGCCCACATACGGGCAAGGAAAAACTCACCCCAGTGGGACGTCGGTGAATGACTATGAGAAACCTTGGAGAGGACCGCATATGTGGGTAATCCACCCCCCTCTAGGGGAGACCGAAAGCAATGGATTTCGAGTGGGTCTGACATAACATTGTGAAAGACCAGTCCACAGTGGATCCAACACATCAGCGAGAGTCCAGTCCACAGTGGGGCCAGCAGGAAACCATCCCGAGCGGAGACGGGTCAGCAGCGCAGAGATGTCCCCAACCGATGCACAGGCTAGTGGTCCACCCGGGGTCCCGACTCTGGACAGCCAGCACTTCATCCATGGCCACCGGACCTATGCAACTCCCCCTCGCAAGGGACAGGGGAGAAGAGGAGAGAAGAAAAGAAACGGCAGATCAACTGGTCTAAAAAAGGGGGGTCTATTTAAAGGCTAGATTATACAAATGAGTTTTAAGATGGGACTTAAATGCTTCTACTGAGGTAGCATCTCTAACTGTTACCGGGAGGGCATTCCAGAGTACTGGAGCCCGAATAGAAAACGCTCTATAGCCCGCAGACTTTTTTTTGGCTCTGGGAATCACTAATAAGCCGGAGTTCTTTGAACGCAGATTTCTTGTCGGGACATATGGTACAATACAATCGGCGAGATAGGCTGGAGCTAAACCGTGTAGTATTTTATACGTAAGTAGTAAAACCTGAAAGTCGCATCTTAAGTGCACAGGAAGCCAGTGCAGGTGAGCCAGTATAGGCGTAATATGATCAAACTTTCTTGTTTTTGTCAAAAGCCTTGCAGCCGCATTTTGTACCAACTGTAATCTTTTAATGCTAGACATAGGGAGACCCGAAAATAATACGTTACAGTAATCGAGACGAGACGTAACGAACGCATGAATAATGATCTCAGCGTCGCTAGTGGACAAGATGGAACGAATTTTAGCGATATTACGGAGATGAAAGAAGGCCGTTTTAGTAACACTCTTAATGTGTGACTCAAACGAGAGAGTTGGGTCGAAGATAATACCCAGATTCTTTACCGAGTCGCCTTGTGTAATTGTTTGGTAGTCAAATGTTAAGGTGGTATTATTAAATAGATGTTGGTGTCTAGCAGGACCGATAATCAGCATTTCCGTTTTCTTAGTGTTGAGTTGCAAAAAGTTAGCGGACATCTATTGTTTAATTTCATTAAGACACGCCTCCAGCTGACTACAATCGGGCGTGTTGGTCAGCTTTAGGGGCATGTAGAGTTGAGTGTCATCAGCATAACAGTGAAAGCTAACACCGTACTTGCGTATGATGTCACCCAGCGGCAGCATGTAAATACTAAAGAGTGCAGGGCCAAGAACCGAACCCTGGGGAACTCCGCACGTTACCTTGACATAGTCCGAGGTCACATTGTTATGGGAGACGCACTGCATCCTGTCAGTAAGATAAGAGTTAAACCAAGACAAGGCTAAGTCTGACATACCAATACGTGTTTTGACACGCTCTAATAAAATATTATGATCGACGGTATCGAAAGCGGCGCTAAGATCAAGAAGCAGCAACATAGATGACGCATCAGAATCCATCGTTAGCAATAGATCATTAGTCATTTTTGCGAGGGCTGTCTCCGTAGAGTGATTTGCCCTGAAACCGGATTGAAAAGGTTCACAGAGATTGTTAGTCACTAAGTGTTCATTGAGCTGCTATGCAACAATTTTTTCGAGAATTTTGGAAATAAACGGAAGGTGGGAGACCGGTCGGTAGTTTACCATGAGGTCAGGATCGAGGTTAGGTCTTTTGAGCAGAGGATGAATAACCGCTTTTTTGAATGCTAGGGGAACAGTGCCGGAGGAAAGTGATAAGTTTATAATATTTAACACTGATGGACCTAATAATACAAACAGTTCCTTGATAAGTTTCCCAGGAAGTGGGTCAAGTAAACATGTTTGTTTTATCCCACTTACACGCTGTAATAATTCCTCTAATGTTATTTCATCAAAAATAGAGAGACTATTTTGGAGGGCAGTGTCCGTCGTATATACAGTCGTATTTGTGTTAATAGAACCCAGTTGTAGCTGGGATGCGTTGTCTTTAATCTCCTTTCTAATGAGTTCAATTTTCTTATTAAAGAAAGTCATAAAATCATCTGCCGAGTGGGTGGAGCTACTGGGAGGAGTCCCTTGTTGGGTTAGCGATGCTACTGTACTAAACAGAAATTTAGGATCGTTTTTGTTGAGGCGGATGAGATTTGAGTAGTATTTAGCTTTATTAAAGTTATTAAACTATCACTCCATGCTTGATGGAAAACCTCAAGTTTAGTCGCGCGCCATTTGCGTTCCAGTTTTCTACATGATAATTTATGAGCTCTAATTTCTTCTGTAAACCACGGGGTGCGCCTTTTAGGGGCCCATTTTTGCTTTAGCGGTGCTATACTATCAATAATTTCGCGCAAGGCATCGTCAAAGTTGTTAGTGAGGTTATCAATAGAGCCGACATAATTTGGGAATGGTGCCATTACCGAAGGCAGTAGGTCAGCAAGAGTCATCGTTGTGGCAGCATTAATGTTGCGGCCGCTATAGCAGTTATTATTATTATTAGCTTGTTGACAATGAGTCAAAACTTCAAATTTTATAAGGTAATGATCGGACATTACTTTAGTATATGGAAGTATCATAACTTTGGAGGTGGTGACACCCCTGACAAGCACTAGATCTATTGTATTACCGTTGCAATGCGTGGCTTCATGTATTATTTGTGTAAGACCACAGCTATCAATTATGGTTTGGAGCGCCACACACTGAGGGTCCGATGGGGTATTCATATGGATATTAAAGTCCCCCATTATGATTATATTGTCGGCGTGCGTCACTAGATCAGCAACGAACTCTGAGAATTCACTGATGAAGTCCGAATAGGGCCCAGGGGGGCGGTAGATAACAGCCAGGTCGAGAGGTAGCGGTGTGACAGACCTCATAGTAAGCACCTCAAACGATTTATATTTATTATTTAGGTTAGGGGTAAGGTTGAAATTTTCATTGTATATTAGTGCGACACCCCCTCCCCTTTTAAGAGGACGGGCAACATGCGCATTCGTATAGTTAGGAGGAGTTGCCTCATTGAGCGCAAAAAATTCGTCTGGTTTGAGCCAGGTTTCGCTAAGACCAATGACGTTAAGATTGTTGTCTCTAATGACCTCATTAACTAATAACGCCTAGGGAGACAATGATCTTATGTTTAAAAAGCCCATATTATAGGTATTGGGCTGTTTTGACGAGTTTTTGTTAAGATTATCCGTAGTGGCAATATTAACAATGTTGCGTTTATTATGCGTAGTGCACTTTAAATAGTTTCGACCATATCTAGGAATTGATATGACAGGAATTTTCCGATTGTTTGCTTGGTGCTGCAATAGACTGGACATATCATAATTTGCCACCTCAGTAGAATGCATGTCCACCTCTGACACAGACACAACAGAAAAAACATTATGTGAATTGTGTATTATTCTAAGAGAATTGCTATGCGTACATGGATTATCCAGCCTGGCGCTGGCTAGTTCTAGCTTAACTGACTCCTCACCCGGACTAACAGGCATTGTAATTGCCTGTGACCGGGCTTGCTCTAGTGTAGTCAGTCAAGTGAGACTTAAATAGTAGTCTATGTTTCTAGACAGGATGATGGGGCCTTCCTGGTTAGGGTGAAGGCCGTCTCTCATCAGCAAGCCTGGTTTGCCCCAGAAAGAGGGCCAGTTATTAATAAACGTTAGTCCCTGTTGCCTACAGAAGATAGCCAGCCACTTGTTAAGCGAGACTAATCTGCTATATCTCTCATCATTGCCTCTCGCAGGCAGGGGGCCAGAGACAATTACTCGATGCCTGGACATCTTTCTGGCGAGATCACAAGTCCTGGCTATGTTTCTCTTTGTAATCTCTGACTGTCTCATTCTAGTGTCATTGGAGCCAACGTGTACAACTATATTTGCATAATTAGTGGTGCGATTAGCCTGTCGTACGTGTTTACTAGGCCTGTTGCGAGTTAGCTCCCTAAGATTAGCTTCAATGTCAGGTGCTCTGGCCCCGGGGATACACTTTACTGTGGCTGGTTTGCTAAGCTTTATGTTTCGGGTGATGGAGTCCCCTATGACTAAGGTGTGGTGCCCGGTAGACTGGGGTGTAGGACTAGCTAAAGAGCTAAATCTATTATGCGTCTCAACCGGTACACCGTAGCTTGTAGGCCGCTTAGGACTGCTACAAGCTGGGCTAGTTAGCTCACTACAGCTACCGCTAGCAGATGTGTCCGCAACATCTAAAGTTACGACATTACTCTGCTCTAACTGGCGGACACGGCCCTCTAGCAGAGCCAACCTCTCTGTGAGTATGGTGCAAGACGCGCAGGAAGCCATTACTCACAGTGTTTTCTGTCACCGAGTGAAGTTCCTGCTGTCCTCAGGGAAGTGGTCGCGGTCTGCGGGAGTAGCTTCCTACTTACCTTCTGACCGGCGCTGCCTTTCTCCACGCTAGCTTAGCAGCTAGCTAGCTGAGGAAAGGGTGGTGGGACAGAGATCGGGTGATTTGCAAGTTAAATAGTACCACTAAATATGTTTGAGAAGTGATAAAGAAAGCTGTAGAACAATTAAAAGCACACAGATAGAGCGATACTTAGCCTTTTTCGCAACAGCGAACAGACGGCGAGCAGTGATGATGTGACAAGCATCCTACAGACCGCCCCATGCACAGCACGACTCCTCAAGCGTTTCGACGAACTGACCGTCTGGGCGAGGATGAAGATAAAGCCTGCTAAGTCCAGGAGCCTGTCCATCAGGAAGGGTGTGAGAGATGACAGGACAGTCTTCACAGCAGGAGGTGAGAAGATTCCACTCCTGGCAGAGCAGCCCATCCGAAGCCTCGGGAGGGAGTATACAGCAGAGCTCTCGGACAGGCAGATGGGGAGGGTGGTCCAGAAACAACTAAAAGAGGGGCTTGTAAGGATCGACGGCAGCCAACTTCCTGGGAAGCTGAAGGTTTGGTGTTACCACTTCACACTTTTCCACCGCGTAATGTGGCCACTGAAAGTAGCCGAAATTCCATCTTCTCAGGCCAGCAAGATGGACAGCATCGCCAACGGTTATATCAGGAAATGGCTGGGCCTCCCCCGCTCTTTTCGGCAAGAACATTCTGCAACTTCCTCTGAAGTCAATCAATCTGGGTTACAGGCAGGAGAAGACTCGCCTTGTACTGGAGTTGAGGGAATCAAGAGACGAAGCTGTGAAGAGTGCAGCGGTGACTGTCCGCATTGGACAAAAGTAGAAGGCTCAGGTGGAAGTGGACCAAGCTGTCTCAAGGCTGAAGTACAAGGAGATTCTGGGAAGAGTCCAAGACAGCCGGGCAGGACTGGGATGGGGGCAACCAGTCCAGTTCTGGTCCAAAGCCACGAGACAGCAGAGGAAGGCCATGGTGGTGGAAGAGGTCACACAAGTGGCGCAAGACCAGTATTGGATCAAGGCCGTATCCCAGGGAAAACAGGGGGGATGGACTCGCTGGGAGGATACCATCAAAAGAGTCATAACCTGGGCCGACATCTGGCGAACTCCTCAATCTCGGCTTAGCTTCCTCGTGAGGGCAGCGTATGACACCCTGCCATGCCCTCGAAAACCTCGCCCAGTGGTTCAGAAGCGAGGGCAAGTGCTCCCTGTGCAGCAAAGACAATGCAGGACTCAAACATATCCTTTCAGGTTGCAACGTCGCGCTGACGCAGGGGCGCTTCCGGTGGCGACACAATCAGGTGCTGAGGAAGTTGGCAGAGCTGTTGGAGAGATGCAGAGTCGGGGCAAACAACGCCACAGATCGCCATCGGCCAAACATCAATTTCATCAAACCAGGAGAGGTAGGACAGAAGACAGAGGCGGGAAGATCATCACTTCTGCTTACCCCTGGTAAGGGCTGGGAGATGCGCGTTGACCTGGACAAGCTGCTAGTCTTCCCAACTGAGGTAATACAGACAACGCTAAGACCAGACGTTGTGATGTGGTCCTCAGCTGCTAAGAAAGTCCTCATCATTGAACTAACCGTGCCATGGGAGGAGGGAATACCAGTAGCACATGAGTTCAAACGGTCAAAGTACAGCGACCTGGCAGAGGACTGCAAGGGGGGAGGCTGGTCTGCGTCCATTCACCCCGTGGAGATCGGATGCAGGGGCTTCGTAGGAGGTTCTGCGACCCGGCTCCTGCGTGCGGCGGGAATGGCCGGTTACAGCCTGAGGAGGGCCATTAAGGAGTTTGCAGAGGAGGCAGAGAAGGCAAGTTTCTGGATGTGGCTAAGAAGGAGGGACAACACTTGGGGCTCAACACCCCATTGAGGTCAGTTGCAGGGAGTGGCGCGGGGAGACGTCCCCGCTTAGCCACTGCCCCCCCACCGCGAGGTGTCCCGGCTTGGGGGCGAAACATCAGTGAACGGTGGCACCAGCTGACGACCCTGCAGCTGACCTTGAAGTGCACTGGAGGAGGTGCGACAGGCAGAGATGCCAAGCAGTTAGGTCTGTACTTATTAATCTACTGTAATAATAAATCATCTACTGTAACAATAACTCATCTACTGTAATAATCATCTACTGTAACAATAACTCATCTACTGTAATAATCTTCTACTGTAACAATAACTCATCGCCTGTAATAATAATCATCTATTGTAATACCTCATCTAATGTATTAACTCATCTACTGTAATAATAACCATACTGTAATAATTCATCTACTGTAACACTAAGTCATCTACTGTAAAAATAATCATCTACTGTAATAATAAATCATCTACTGTAACACTAAGTCATCTACTGTAACACTTAGTCATCTACTGTAATAATAAATAATCTACTGTAATAACTCATCTACTGTAATAATAATCATCTACTGTAATAAATCATCTACTGTAACAATAACTCATCTACTGTAATAATAATGTATAAATATACAATTTTGTACATTATGAATAATATGAATATGTTGTGTTACAGACGTGTTGTGGATACACCATCTTTAATATTACAATAAGTGCATGAATAATAGGATACATATGTACATTATGAATATGTGTATGAATAATATGATGTACATTATGAATAATATGATGATGTACATTATGAATAATATGATGATGTACATTATGAATAATATGATGATGTTGTGTTCCAGATGTGTTGTGTGGATACAACGGCACCATCTTTGCTTATGGACAAACATCATCAGGCAAGACTCACACCATGGAGGTACGTTAGTGGGAGGGCTTCACCTTTCACCTCTTACACACACTCTTTCAGGGCAAGCTGCATGACCTTTGACCGTTCACCTTTTACACACACTCTTTCAGGGCAAGCTGCATGACCACATGACCTTTCACCTTTTACACACACTCTTTCAGGGCAAGCTGCATGACCTTTGACCTTTCACCTTTTACACACAATCTAACAGGGCAAGCTGCATGACCACATGACCTTTCACCTTTTACACACACTCTTTCAGGGCAAGCTGCATGACCACATGACCTTTCACCTTTTACACACACTCTTTCAGGACAAGCTGCATGACTTTTGACCTTTCACCTTTTACATACACTCTTTCAGGGCAAGCTGCATGACTTTTGACCTTTCACCTTTTACATACACTCTTTCAGGGCAAGCTGCATGACCACATGACCTTTCACCTATTACACACACTCTTTCAGGGCAAGCTGCATGACCACATGACCTTTCACCTTTTACACACACTCTTTCAGGGAAAGCTGCATGACTTTTGACCTTTCACCATTTACATACACTCTTTCAGGGCAAGCTGCATGACTTTTGACCTTTCACCTTTTACATACACTCTTTCAGGGCAAGCTGCATGACCACATGACCTTTCACCTTTTACACACACTCTTTCAGAGCAAGCTGCATGACCTTTGATCTTTTACACACACACACTTTCAGGGCAAGCTGCATGACCTTTGATCTTTTACACACACACTCTTTCAGGGCAAGCTGCATGACCTTTGATCTTTTACACACACACACACTTTCAGGGCAAGCTGCATGACCTTTGACCTTGTCCATATGCTGTTTCAGGGCAAGCTGCATGACCACATGACCTTTCACCTTTTACATACACTCTTTCAGGGCAAGCTGCATGACCACATGACCTTTCACCTTTTACACACACACTTTCAGGGCAAGCTGCATGACCACATGACCTTTGACCTTTTACACACTCTCTTTCAGGGCAAGATGCATGACCACATGACCTTTCACCCTTTACCCACACAGTTTCAGGGCAAGCTGCACGACCTTTGATCTTTTACACACACACTTTCAGGGCAAGCTGCATGACCACATGACCTTTCACCTTTTACACACACTCTTTCAGAGCAAGCTGCATGACCTTTGATCTTTTACACACACACTCTTTCAGGGCAAGCTGCATGACCTTTGATCTTTTACACACACACACACTTTCAGGGCAAGCTGCATGACCTTTGACCTTGTTCATATGCTGTTTCAGGGCAAGCTGCATGACCACATGACCTTTCACCTTTTACATACACTCTTTCAGGGCAAGCTGCATGACCACATGACCTTTCACCTTTTACACACACACTTTCAGGGCAAGCTGCATGACCACATGACCTTTTACACACTCTCTTTCAGGGCAAGATGCATGACCACATGACCTTTCACCTTTTACCCACACAGTTTCAGGGCAAGCTGCACGACCTTTGATCTTTTACACACACACTTTCAGGGCAAGCTGCATGACCTTTGACCTTGTCCATATGCTGTTTCAGGGCAAGCTGCATGACCTTTGACCTTGTCCATATGCTGTTTCAGGGCAAGCTGCATGACCCTCACCAAATGGGAATTATTCCTCGCATCGCTGAAGACATTTTTAATCACATCTTCGCTATGGACGAAAACTTGGAGTTTCATATCAAGGTTCTTATATTCAATTATATTATATTACATTATATTATATTATATTATATTATGTCATCATATTATATCATTATGTGACATCACTTACATATTATATTATTTCATCCTAATACAACCTTATGATGTATCACTTACATCTTATATTATGTCATCATACTACATCATTATGTTACATCTCTTACATATTATATTATGTCATCATATTACATCATTATGATACATCACTTACATATTATATTATGTCATCATATTACATCATATATCACTTACATATTATATTATGTCATCATATTACATCCTTATGATGTATCACTTACATATTATATTATGTCATCATATTACATCATTATGATATATCACTTACATATTATATTATGTCATCATATTACATCATTATGATGTATCACTTACATATTATATTATGTCATCATTTTACATCATTATGATGTATCACTTACATATTATATTATGTCATCATATTACATCATTATGATGTATCACTTACATATTATATTGTCATCATATTACATCATTATGATGTATCTCTTACATATTATATTATGTCATCATATTACGTTATAATTCCTGGACATGATTCTTAGTAAGAACAAAAACATTATACAAACTGTTTTATTAGTTATCTTCTACAAGAAGACAACAAAGTAGTGTCATGAGAAAAAATCTGAAAAATTGATAACAATAAACAATATTTAATAACACAATTAACATAATAATGCTGATATGAGGAATATACATGTCTTAATTACAAATATACAGAATACAAATATACATATAATAATTACAAATGTACATATAATAAATACAAATATACAGAATAAAAATATACATATAATTACAAATGTACATATAATAATTACAAATATACATATAATAATTACAAATGTACATATAATAAATACAAATATACAGAATAAAAATATGCATATAATAATTACAAATGTACATATAATAATTACAAATATACATATAATAATTACAAATATATATATATATATATATAATAATTACAAATGTACATATTATAATTACAAATATACATATAATAACTACAAATAAACATATAATAATTACAAATATACATATAATAATTACAGATATACATATAATTACAAATATACATATACTAATTACAAATATACATATAATAATTACAAATGTACATATAATAAATAAAAATATACAGTATACAAATATACATATAATAATTACAAATGCACACATAATAATTACAAATGTACATATTATAATTACAAATATACATATAATAACTACAAATAAACATAACAATTACAAATATACATATAATAATTACAAATATACATATAATTACAAATATACATATACTATACATATAATAATTACAGCTATACATATAATTACAAATATACATATACTAATTACAAATATACAGAATACAAATATACATATAATAATTACAAATGTACATATAATAATTACATATATACATATAATAATTAAAAATGTACACATAATAATTACAAATGTACATATTATAATTACAAATATACATATAATAATTACAAATATACATATAATAATTACAAATGTACACATAATAATTATACATTTACATACAATTTTTTACAAATATACATATAATTATTACAAATGTACACATAATAATTATAAAAATAAATACAATAATTACAAATATAAATATGATCATTAAAAATGTACATATAATAATTAGAAATATACATAAAATAATTACAAATATACATATGATAATTACAAATGTACACATAATAATGATAAATACACATAAAATAATTACAAATATACATATGATGATTACAAATATACATATAATAATTACAACATTTATTTACCAATATATATGTGATAATTACATAATATTAATAGATTTATTGCAATATTTCATCACAGGTTTCCTACTTTGAGATCTACATGGACAAAATCCGAGACTTGCTGGACGGTAAGTGAATCTTATTCAAATATTTTTAATAAAGATTATTATTCATGTTTCTTCTTTTCCAGTGACAAAGACCAACTTGTCGGTCCATGAGGACAAGAACCGTGTGCCCTACGTCAAGGTCAGACCCTCTTACAAATGTAATAAGATGATTTCATATCATCATTCATAATATCATATTTGATATCATCTTATATCATCTTAAATCACCTTAAATCATCTTATATCATCTTATATCATCTTAAATCACCTTAAATCATCTTATATAATCTTATATCATCTTAAATCACCTTATTATGATCATAAATCATGTTATTATTATATTAAATCATCTTATATGATCATAAATCATCTTATATAATCTTAAATCATCTTATATGATATTTAATAATCTTATATCATCTTAAATAATCTTATATGATATTAAATCATTTCATATGATATTAAATAATTTTATATCATCTTAAATCATCTTATTATGATCATAAATCATCTTACTATGATATTATATAATCTTATATGATCATAAATCCTCTTATATAATCTTAAATCATCTTATATGATATTAAATAATTTTATATTATATTAAATCATCTTATATCATCTTAAATAATCTTATATGATATTAAATTATCTTATTGTGAATGATGATATTAAATCATCTTATTGTGATATTAAATAATCTTATTATGAATGATGATATTAAATCATCTTATTATGAATGATTATATGAAAACATCTTATTATGATCAAATATTATAGCTTATATGATATTAAATAATCTTATTAAGAATGATGATATTAAATCATCTTATTATGATATTAAATAATCTTATTATGAATGATGATCATAAATCATCTTATTATGAATGATGATATTGAATCATCTTATTATCTATTATTCTATTATGTATTATTATATCTATTATTATAGTTTATTATTATAGTTTAGCACCTCTCTGTGTGCAATTTTTACTTTCCACCCACAGTCTGAATGCTTCTGTATATACAGTATGTATGTATGTATATATATGTATATATTAGAGATGTCCGATAATATCGGACTGTAGATATTATCGGCCGATAAATGCTTTAAAATGTAATATCGGAAATTATCGGTATCGGTTTCAAAATGATCAGTATCGGTTTCAAAATGTAAAATTTATGACTTTTTAAAACGCCGCTGTGGACACGGATGTAGGGAGAAGTACAGAGCGCCAATAAACCTTAAAGGCACTGCCTTTGCGTGCCGGCTCAATCACATAATATCTATGACTTTTCACACACACAAGTGAATGCATGCATACTTGGTCAACAGCCATACAGGTCACACTGAGGGTGACCGTATAAACAACTTTAACACTGTTACAAATATGCGCCACACTGTGAACCCACACCAAACAAGAATGACAAACACATTTCGGGAGAACATCCGCACCGTAACACAACATAAACACAACAGAACAAATACCCAGAACCCCTTGCAGCACTAACTCTTCCGGGACGCTACAATATACACCCCCCGCTACCCCCTACCCCCCGCACCTGACCCCACCCCCCCCTCAACCCCGCCCACCTCAACCTCCTCATGCTCTCTCAGGGAGAGCATGTCCCTAATTCCAAGCTGTTGTTTTGAGGCATGTTAAAAAAAATAATGCTCTTTGTGACTTCAATAATAAATATGGCAGTGCCATGTTGGCATTTTTTTCCATAACTTGAGTTGATTTATTTTGGAAAACCTTGCTACATTGTTTAATGCATCCAGCGGGGCATCACAACAAAATTAGGCATAATAATGTTTTAATTCCACGACTGTTGATATCGGTTGATATCGGTATCGTTAATTAAGAGTTGGACAATATCGGAATATCGGATATCGGCAAAAAAGCCATTATCGGACATCTCTAGTATATATGTATATATGTATAATATTTATTCCTGTTAACAACACCTTCAGAACATTCGTTCTCAGGACTGGACTGTGCACCTTACCTCCTTCTGCACAATTTTTATTTTTTTTCCTTCCTATGTTTTGCATATTTGTAGACTGTCACACTGATACTGGAGTTGCTTTTAATCTCATTGTACCTGTGTATAGTGACAATAAAAGCTTTTAATCTCATTGTACCTGTGTATAGTGACAATAAAAGCTTTTAATCTCACTGTACCTGTGTATAGTGACAATAAAAGGCATTCTATTCTATTCTATTATGAATGATGCTGATAAATCATCTTATTATGAATGATGCTGATAAAACATCTTATTATGAATGATGCTGGTATGATGAAAGATGATATTGAAGATGATGTTGGTGTGCAGGGTTGCACTGAGAGGTTTGTGTCCAGTCCTGATGAAGTCATGGACCTGATTGATGAAGGAAAGTCCAACCGCCATGTTGCTGTCACCAGTGAGTGAATACATTTTTATTCATATTTAACATTTTACAACAGTGACTATGTACATTTGTATTCATATTTCCTATTTTATAATAGTGACTATGTACATTTTTATTCATATTTCCTATTTTATAATACTGACTATGTACATTTTAATTCATATTCCCTATTTTATAATAGTGACAATATACTGTACATTTTTTTTCATATTACCTATTTTATAATACTGACTATGTACATTTTTATTCATATTTCCTATTTTATAATAGTGACAATATACTGTACATTTTATTCATATTCCACATTTTTAACAGTGACTACATATCTATTCAAATTTCCTATTTTATAACAGTGACTATATACATTTGTTTCATATTTCCTATTTTATAATAGTGACAATATACTATACATTTTATTCATATTACACATTTTATAACAGTGACTATATACATTTGTTTCATATTTCCTATTTTATAATAGTGACAATATACTGTACATTTTATTCATATTACATATTTCATAACAGTGACTATATACATTTGTTTCATATTTCCTATTTTCCAACAGTGACTATATACATTTTTATTAATATTTCATTTTATAACAGTGACTATATGCATTTTATTCATATTTCCAATTTTCTAACAGTGACTATATACATATTTGTCTCTTATATAATATATATTTGTATATTATTATAATTCATATTTGACAACTATTCATGATTAGCATTCAGTGACACATGTTTACAAAATGAACACATTCATAATCACGTTTCTTTCATTTTAGTAACTTGTCAATATTTCATATTTTTAAGCTATTTTTTATGTTTTTAAACAATCGACAATTATTTAATTTGATTTGTTTTACTATTTTTACCCTATTTCATATTTTGTATTTTGAAAAATATATATACTTACATTGATATATTTATATATATATATATTGGATAATTATACATTTATTATTGTTTGATCTTTTTTCTAAATGATTTAATTTTAAATCTATCATTATTTTCTATTATATAAATTATTATAACAAATGAAAATAATAAACAACAAATGAACAATTGGTCTTCTATGTTCATTTCTCAAATAATATTTCTTAATTTCAATAATCAAAATTGTAAAAAATTGTAAATCCAAGACTTCAACTGACTGTCATGGAATAGATATGGTAACGATAAAAAAGGTCATAGAAGACATTTCAGAACCTCTGACATATATCACCAATGTATCATTTTTAACCGGAAAATTCCCAGACAAAATGAAAATTGCAAAAGTCGTACCAATCTATAAGAATGGAGACGTACACCAGTTTACTAACTACAGACCAGTTTCATTACTTCCACAATTCTCCAAAATCATGGAAAAATTATTCAATAGTCGATTAGATTTATTTATTAACAAAAGTGGGACGCTCGTGGAGAACCAATATGGATTTCGAGCAAATATCTCAACATCAATAGCATTAATTAAAATAACAGAGGAAATTACCAATGCAATAGATGGTAAAGAATGTGCGGCAGCAGTATTCATGGACTTAACAAAAGCATTTGATACAATTAATCATGATATTTTAATACAAAAATTGGAACGATATGGCATCAGAGGTTTGGTATTGTACTGGGTAAGAAGCTATTTAACCAACAGGAAGCAATATGTGAAGATGGGTGAAAATATGTCAACACGGCTAGATATATCCTGTGGTGTGCCGCAGGGATCAATACTGGGACGAAAATTGTTTAATCTTTATATAAACGACATTTGTAAAGTTACAAAGGGCTTAAAGTTAGTTTTATTTGCAGATGATACAACTGCTTTCTGTTCAGGAGAGAACCCACAGAAGATAATACAAATAATAACAGAAGAAATGAACAAATTAAAAAGATGGTTTGACAAAAACAGACTATCTTTGAATCTCAGTAAAACTAAAATAATGCTATTTGGTAATAGTAGGAAAGAGCATCATACGCAAATACAAATAGACGGAGTAGACATCGAAAGGGTAAAAGAAACCAGATTTTTGGGAGTATTATTAGATGATAAAATGAACTGGAAATCTCATATACAAAACATACAACATAAGGTAGAAAAAAACATTTCAATAATGAATAAAACAAAACATGTCCTGGGCCAAAAATCACTTCATATTCTCTACTGCTCACTAGTGTTACCATATCTGAGTTATTGTGCAGAAATATGGGGAAATAACTACAAATGTGCGCTACATTCGTTAACCATGTTACAAAAAAGATCAGTTAGAATAATACATAATGTTGGATATAGAGAACATACAAACCCTTTATTTATTAAGTCAAAAATATTAAAGTTTGGTGATTTGGTAAAATTGCAAACAGCTAAAATGATGTACAAAGCAATCTATAACCTGCTACCAAAGAATGTAGAACATTTCTTCTCAACTAAAGAGGAGAAATATAACCTTAGAGGAAAAAATTATTTAAAACATTTATATGCACGTACAACACTTAAAACTTTTAGCATAACAGTATGTGGAATTAAATTATGGAATGGATTAAGTAAAGAAGTTTAAAATTGTACTGACATGATCCAGTTTAAGAGGTTGTTCAAAATAATAGTGCTTACAAAGTACAAAGAAGATGAATTATGAGAAAAACTTCCAACCTTATTGAAAATATTCTTCATCTCAGTATGTTAATAATGACTGAATTAATTAATTACATATTACAAACTGTTGTATATACTAATTCATAGATGTTATTTTATTATATAAAAAGGTCAGTAAATGATTTTATATAATTGTAAACGCTTTGAAGTGGGAAAGGGGTAGGATTAAATAAGCTTTGCTTCTTCCTACTCCTTTTCGGGCATGATGTAAATGAAATGATATGAAATTGTGTGATGTATTATGATGTAAATGTATTCATGTTCGAAATAAACTAAAAGAAAGAAAGAAAGACATTTCTGTTTTGTATCTTTCATGTTTCTTGGTGTAGTCATGTTTTATGTCAATATTTATCTTGTCAGACATGAAGGATTAAACACAAAAGTCACAATTATAATAATATTTCTATTGTTGTCAGATATGAACGATTAATAACAAAAGTCATAATAATAATAATTATATTTCTATTATTGGCAGACATGAACGATTAAAAACAAAAGTTATAATAACAATAATATTTGTATTGTCAGACATGAATGATTAAAAACAAAAGTCATAATAATAATAATATTTATATTATTGTCAGATATGAACGATTAAAAACAAAATACATGCTAATATTAATATTTATATTATTGTCAGATATGAACGATTAAAAACAAAAGTCCTAATAATAATAATATTTATATTATTGTCAGATATGAACGATTAAACACAAATGTCATAATAATGATAATATTTATATTGTTGTCAGATATGAGCGATTAAAAACAAAAGTCATTGTAATAATAATATTTCTATTGTTGTCAGACATGAACGAGTAAAAACAAAAGTCATAATAATAATAATAATAATAATATTTCTATTGTTGTCAGATATGAACAATTAAAAACAAAAGTCATAATAATAATAACATTTCTATTATTGTCAGATATGAATGATTAAAAACAAAAGCCATAATAATATTTCTATTGTTGTCAGATATGAATGATTAAAAACAAAAGTCATAATAATAATAATATTGTATTATTGTCAGACATGAACGATTAAAAACAAAAGTCATAGTAATAATAACATTTCTATTATTGTCAGACATGAACGATTAAAAACAAAAGTCATAATAATAATAACATTTCTATTATTGTCAGACATGAACGATTAAAAACAAAAGTCATAATAATATTTCTATTGTTTTCAGATGTGAACGATTAAAAACAAAAGTCATAATAATAATAATATTTCTATTGTTGTCAGACATGAATGATTAAAAACAAAATTCATAATAATAATAATATTTCTGTTGTCAGATATGAACGATTAAAAACAAAAGTCATAATAATAATAATATTCCTATTATTGTCAGACATGAAACGATTAAAAACAAAAGACATAATAACAATATTTCTATTACTGTCAGTTATGAACGATTAAAAACAAAAGTTATAATAATAATAATATTTCTATTATTGTCAGATATGGACGATAAAAAAAAAAGTAATAATAATAATAATATTTCTATTATTGTCAGATATGAATGATTAAAAACAAAATACATAAAAATAATAATATTTCTATTATTGTCAGATATGAACGATTAAAAACAAAAGTCATATAATAATAATATTTATATTATTGTCAGATATGAATGAGTAAAAACAAAAGTCATAATAGTATTAATATTTCTATTGTTGTCAGATATGAACGATTAAAAACAAAAGTCATACTAATAATAATATGTATATTATTGTCAGATATGAACGATTAAAAACTAAAGTCATAATAATAATAATAATATTTCTAATGTTGTCAGATTTGAACGATTAAAAACAAAAGTCAGAATAATAATAATATTGTTATTGTTGTCAGACATGAACGATTAAAAACTAAAGTCATAATAATAATAATAATATTTCTATTATTGTCAGACATGAAGGATTAAAAACAAAAGTCATAATAATAATAATAATATTTCTATTGTTGTCAGACATTAACCATTAAAAACAAAAGTCATCATAATAATATTTCTATTGTCGTCAGATATGAACGATTAAAAACAAAAGTCATAATAATAATAATAATATTTCTATTGTCAGACATGAACGATTAAAAACAAAAGTCATAATAATAATAATAATATTTCTATTGTTGTCAGATACGAACAGTGTTGGGTTAGTTACTGAAAACCAGTAACTAGTTACAGTTACTACTTACTTTATTTCAAAAGTAACTGAGTTACTAACTCAGTTACTTACCCCCAAAAGTAATGTGTTACTGTGAAAAGTAAATATTTAGTTACTTCTATTTTGTTTTTTGTTTTTGTTTTTTTTTATTTTATTTTAAAGCCCCCTTGAATGCCCTTTTAGCCTTCATTTCAGTACTGTTATTGCACTGGAGAATAATACAAACTGTTGATCAACTTGACATGCATTTGCATCACTGAACTCTGCTAAGCAATGTGGTCTACATACAACACACAAAGACAAAGATATGTTTCAAAGGGCCAATTTGTTTCAGACCAGAAAAAATTGACAAAACTATTTTAAATAGCTGCAACATAACATACATAAGTAACAAACAGCATAATAACAACATAGCTGTAAACTAAGGAAGGCACACACTACATACACAAAGCCTAACCAGGCATTTTTCTCACTCAAGGAATTATGAAGTAAAATCATGTCTGAAGCCCAGAACCCTCTGCGCATTTCCCCAGTTTTAGTTTAGAGAAAAATAAAGATTGGCCTGGCCCACTAGGATCCCTCTTTATGATTGTGAACTTTATAGTCTATACATTTAGAGTGATGTGATAATCAAACACTCTAGAAGTCTAGAATGAAAGAGTATATAAGAGAACTGACAGAGTGTGTGTACCTTAAGTGCTGAATGATGAGCAGAGGCAGAGTTTGGAGTGTTTTCTTTAGTTCGCTTTCCATTTTTATGTGCTCACGGTCCACTGTGTCCAGGTACGTGGAAAATGTTTTCCGTGTCATTTGCTGTTTGATGCCCGATATCATGCTAATTAGCTGCCTGAAAGCGGGTGACTCCACTGTAGAAATAGCCTGCATGCCTTCTAGCAAATACGCTGCAATGGCTCTATCAATGTTGTCCTGGCTAGCAGTCCCTCCGTTAAAATCCTTAGGTGAAGTGTGTCTTTCTTTACTAGCTAAGTCGAAGCATGTTGCTTTTGTAGCTGTTACTTTGTAACGCGTTAGTCCCAACACTGGATATGAACGATTAAAAACAAAAGTCATAATAATAATATTTATATTATTGTCAGATATGAACGATTAAAAACAAAAGTCATTATAATAATAATAATATTTATATTATTGTCAGATATGAACGATTAAAAACAAAAGTCATTATAATAGTAATAATATTTATATTATTGTCAGATATGAACGATTAAAAACAAAAGTCATAATAATAATAATAATATTTATATTGTTGTCAGATATGAACGATTAAAAACAAAAGTCATAATAATAATAATAATAATATTTCTCTTATTGTCAGATATGAACAATTGAAAACAAAAGTCATAATAATAATAATATTTCTATTATTGTCAGATATGAACGATTAAAAACAAAAGTCATAATAATAATATTTCTATTATTGTCAGGTATGAACGATTAAAAACAAAAGACATAATAATAATTATATTTCTGTTGTTGTCAGATATGAACGATTAAAAACAAAAGTCATAATAATAATACTATTTCTATTATTGTCCGATATGAACGATTAAAAACAAAAGTCATAATATAATAATATTTTATTGTTGTCAGACATGAACGATTAAAAACAAAAGTCATAATAATAATAATATTTCTATTATTGTCAGATATGAATGATTAAAAACAAAAGTCATAATATAATAATATTTTATTGTTGTCAGATATGAAGGATCAAAAACAAAAGTCATAATAATAATAATAATACTTCTATTATTGTCAGATATTAACGATTAAAAACAAAAGTCATCATAATAATAATAATATTTCCATTGTTGTCAGATATGAACGATTAAAAACAAAAGTCATAATAATAATAATATTTCTATTGTCAGACATGAACGATTAAAAAAAAGTCATCATAATAATAATATTTATATTGTCAGACATGAAATGATTAAAAACAAAAGACATAATAATAATAATATTTCTGTTGTTGTCAGATATGAACGATTAAAAACAAAAGTCATAATATAATAATATTTCTATTGTTGTCAGACTTAAACGATTAAAAACAAAAGTCATAATATGATAATAATATTTCTATTGTTGTCAGGTATGAACGATTAAAAACAAAAGTCATAATAATAATAATATTTATATTATCATCAGATATGAAAGATTAAAAACAAAAGTCATAATGATGATATTTCTATTGTCAGACATGAACGATTAAAAACAAAAGTCATAATAATAATAATATTTCTATTGTTTTCAGATATGAATGATTAAAAACAAAAGTCATAATAATAATAATATTATTTCTATTATTGTCAGATATAAACGATTAAAAATAAAAGTCATAATAATAATAATATTTCTATTGTTGTCAGATATGAACGATTAAAAACAAAAGTTATATTAATAATTAGGGCTGTGAATCTTTGGGTGTCCCACGATTCGATTCAATATCGATTCTTGGGGTCACGATTCGATTCAACATCGATTTTTTTTCAATTCAACACGATTTTCGATTCAAAAACGATTTTTTTCCCGATTCAAAACGATTCTCTATTCATTCAATACATAGGATTTCAGCAGGATCTACCCCAGTCTGCTGACATGCAAGCAGAGTAGTAGATTTTTGTAAAACGCTTTTATAATTGTAAAGGACAATGTTTTATCAACTGATTGCAATAACTATTAAATGAACCAAAAATATGACTTATTTTATCTTTGTGAAAATATTGGACTCAGTGTGTTGTCAAGCTTATGAGATGCAATACAAGTGTAAGCCACTGTGACACTATTGTTCATTTATTTAATTGTCTTATAAATGTCTAATGATAATGTCAATGAGGGATTTTTAATCACTGCTATGTTGAAATTGTAACTAATATTGATACTGTTGTTGATAATATTCATTTTTGTTTCACTACTTTTGGTTTGTTCTGTGTCGTGTTTGTGTCTCCTCTCAATTGCTCTGTTTATTGCAGTTCTGAGTGTTGCTTGGTCGGGTTTGGTTTTGCAATTGGATTGCATTGTTATGGTATTGCTGTGTATTGTTTTGTTGGATTGATTAATTAAAAAAAAAAAAAAATTAAAAATTAAATTAAAAATAAATAAATAAATAATAGATACATTTTTTAAAAATGAGAATCGATTCTGAATCGCACAACGTGAGAATCCCGATTCGAATTCGAATTGATTTTTTCCCACTCCCCTAGTAATAATAATATTTCTATTATTGTCAGATATGAACGATTAAAAACAAAAGACATAATAATAATAATATTTCTATTGTTGTCAGATATGAACGATTAAAACAAAAGTCATAATAATAATACTAATATTTCTATTATTGTCAGATATGAACGATTAAAAACAAAAGTAATAATAATAATAATAATATTTCTATTGTTGTGAGACATGAACGATTAAAAACAAAAGTCATCATAATAATAATATTTATATTGTCAGACATGAACGATTAAAAACAAAAGACATAATAATAATAATAATATTTCTATTGTTGTCAGATATGAAAGATTAAAACCAAAAGTCATCATAATAATAATATTTATATTGTCAAACATGAACGATTAAAAACAAAAGACACAATAATAATATTTCTATTGTTGTCAGATATGAACGATTAAAAAAAAAAGTCATAATAATAATATTTCTATTGTTGTCAGACATTAACGATTACAAACAAAAGTCCTAATAATAATAATAATAATATTTATATTGTTGTCAGACATGAACGATTAAAAACAAAAGTCATCATAATAATAATATTTATATTGTCAGACATGACATTATTAAAAACAAAACACATAATAATATTTCTGTTGTTGTCAGATATGAACGATTAAAAACAAAAGTCATAATATAATAATATTTCTATTGTTGTCAGACTTAAACGATTAAAAACAAAAGTCATAATATAATAATAATATTTCTATTGTTGTCAGGTATGAACGATTAAAAACAAAAGTCATAATAAT
The DNA here is from genome assembly GCF_033978785.1 of Entelurus aequoreus. Taxonomy (NCBI): domain Eukaryota; kingdom Metazoa; phylum Chordata; class Actinopteri; order Syngnathiformes; family Syngnathidae; genus Entelurus; species Entelurus aequoreus. Next base: position 72,701,222 of record NC_084731.1, read on the forward strand.
AATAATATTTATATTATTATCAGATATGAAAGATTAAAAACAAAAGTCATAATGATAATATTTCTATTGTCAGACATGAATGATTAAAAACAAAAGTCATAATAATAATAATATTTCTATTGTTTTCAGATATGGATGATTAAAAACAAAAGTCATAATAATAATAATATTATTTATATTATTGTCAGATATGAACGATTAAAAACAAAAGTCATAATAATAATAATAATATTTATATTGTTGTCAGATATGAACGATTAAAAACAAAAGTCATAATAATAATAATAATAATATTTCTATTATTGTCAGATATGAACAATTAAAAACAAAAGTCATAATAATAATAATATTTCTATTATTGTCAGATATGAACGATTAAAAACAAAAGTCATAATAATAATATTTCTATTATTGTCAGGTATGAACGATTAAAAACAAAAGACATAATAATAATTATATTTCTATTGTTGTCAGATATGAACGATTAAAAACAAAAGTCATAATAATAATACTATTTCTATTATTGTCCGATATGAACGATTAAAAACAAAAGTCATAATATAATAATATTTTATTGTTGTCAGACATGAACGATTAAAAACAAAAGTCATAATAATAATAATATTTCTATTATTGTCAGATATGAATGATTAAAAACAAAAGTCATAATATAATAATATTTTATTGTTGTCAGATATGAAGGATCAAAAACAAAAGTCATAATAATAATAATAATACTTCTATTATTGTCAGATATTAACGATTAAAAACAAAAGTCATCATAATAATAATAATATTTCCATTGTTGTCAGATATGAACGATTAAAAACAAAAATCATAATAATAATAATATTTCTATTGTCAGACATGAACGATTAAAAAAAAAGTCATCATAATAATAATATTTATATTGTCAGACATGAAATGATTAAAAACAAAAGACATAATAATAATAATATTTCTGTTGTTGTCAGACATTAACGATTACAAACAAAAGTCCTAATAATAATAATAATAATATTTATATTGTTGTCAGACATGAACGATTAAAAACAAAAGTCATCATAATAATAATATTTATATTGTCAGACATGACATTATTAAAAACAAAACACATAATAATATTTCTGTTGTTGTCAGATATGAACGATTAAAAACAAAAGTCATAATATAATAATATTTCTATTGTTGTCAGACTTAAACGATTAAAAACAAAAGTCATAATATAATAATAATATTTCTATTGTTGTCAGGTATGAACGATTAAAAACAAAAGTCATAATAATAATAATATTTATATTATTATCAGATATGAAAGATTAAAAACAAAAGTCATAATGATAATATTTCTATTGTCAGACATGAATGATTAAAAACAAAAGTCATAATAATAATAATATTTCTATTGTTTTCAGATATGGATGATTAAAAACAAAAGTCATAATAATAATAATATTATTTATATTATTGTCAGATATGAACGATTAAAAACAAAAGTCATCATAATAATAATATTTATATTGTCAGACATGACATTATTAAAAACAAAACACATAATAATATTTCTGTTGTTGTCAGATATGAACGATTAAAAACAAAAGTCATAATATAATAATATTTCTATTGTTGTCAGACTTAAACGATTAAAAACAAAAGTCATAATATAATAATAATATTTCTATTGTTGTCAGGTATGAACGATTAAAAACAAAAGTCATAATAATAATAATATTTATATTATTATCAGATATGAAAGATTAAAAACAAAAGTCATAATGATAATATTTCTATTGTCAGACATGAATGATTAAAAACAAAAGTCATAATAATAATAATATTTCTATTGTTTTCAGATATGGATGATTAAAAACAAAAGTCATAATAATAATAATATTATTTCTATTATTGTCAGATATAAACGATCAAAAACAAAAGTCATAATAATTATAATATTTCTATTGTTGTCAGATATGAACGATTAAAAACAAAAGTCATATTAATAATTAGGGCTGTGAATCTTTGGGTGTCCCACGATTCGATTCAATATCGATTCTTGGGGTCACGATTCGATTCAAAATCGATTTTTTTTTTCAATTCAACACGATTCTCGATTCAAAAACGATTTTTTCCCGATTCAAAACGATTCTCTATTCATTCAATACATAGGATTTCAGCAGGATCTACCCCAGTCTGCTGACATGCAAGCAGAGTAGTAGATTTTTGTAAAAAGCTTTTATAATTGTAAAGGACAATGTTTTATCAACTTATTGCAATAATGTAAATTTGTTTTAACTATTAAATGAACCAAAAATATGACTTATTTTATCTTTGTGAAAATATTGGACACAGTGTGTTGTCAAGCTTATGAGATGCGATGCAAGTGTAAGCCACTGTGACACTATTGTTCATTTATTACATTTTTTTATAAATGTCTAATGATAATGTCAATGAGGGATTTTTAATCACTGCTATGTTGAAATTGTAACTAATATTGATACTGTTGTTGACAATATTCCTTTTTGTTTGTTTTGGGACAGCGTGGCAAAGTTGGTAGAGTGGCCGTGTCAGCAATCGGAGGGTTGCTGGTTACTGGGGTTCAATCCCCGCCTTCTGCCATCCTAGTCACGTCTGTTGTGTCCTTGGGCAAGACACTTCACCCTTTGCCCCTGATGGCTGCTGGTTAGCGCCTTGCATGGCAGCTCCTGCCATCAGTGTGTGAATGTGTGTGTGAATGGGTGAATGTGGAAATACTGTCAAAGTGCTTTGAGTACCTTGAAGGTAGAAAACAAGTATAACCCATTTATTTATTTATTTCACTACTTTTGGTTTGTTCTGTGTCGTGTTTGTGTGTCCTCTCAATTGCTCTGTTTATTGCAGTTCTGAGTGTTGCTGGGTCGGGTATGGTTTTGGAATTGGATTGCATTGTAATGGTATTGCTGTGTATTGTTTTGTTGGATTGATTAATTTAAAAAAAAGAAAAAAATATATATATATTGAAAATAAATAAATAAATAATAGATACATTTTTTAAAAATGAGAATCGATTCTGAATCGCACAACGTGAGAATCGCGATTAGAATTTGAATCGATTTTTTCCCACTCCCCTAGTAATAATAATATTTCTATTATTGTCAGATATGAACGATTAAAAACAAAAGACATAATAATAATAATATTTCTATTGTTGTCAGATATGAACGATTAAAACAAAAGTCATAATAATAATACTAATATTTCTATTATTGTCAGATATGAACGATTAAAAACAAAAGTCATAATATGATAATATTTTATTGTTGTCAGATATAAACGATTAAAAACAAAAGTAATAATAATAATAATATTTCTATTGTTGTGAAACATGAACGATTAAAAACAAAAGTCATCATAATAATAATATTTATATTGTCAGACATGAACGATTAAAAACAAAAGACATAATAATAATAATAATATTTCTATTGTTGTCAGATATGAAAGATTAAAAACAAAAGTCATAATAATAATAATAATATTTCTATTATTGTCAGATATGAACGATTAAAAACAAAAGTCATCATAATAATAATATTTATATTGTCAGACATGAACAATTAAAAACAAAAGACACAATAATAATATTTCTATTGTTGTCAGATATGAACGATTAAAAAAAAAAGTCATAATAATAATATTTCTATTGTTGTCAGACATTAACGATTACAAACAAAAGTCCTAATAATAATATTTCTATTGTTGTCAGACATGAACGATTAAAAACAAAAGTCATCATAATAATAATAATATTTCTATTGTTGTCAGATATGAACGATTAAAAACAAAAGTCATAATAATAATAATATTTCTATTATTGTCATATATGAACGATTAAAAACAAAAGTCATGATAATAATAATAATATTTCTATTGTTGTCAGATATGAACGATTAAAAACAAAATTCATAATAATATAATATTTATATTATTGTAGGATATGAACGATTAAAAACAAAAGTCATAATATAATAATATTTTATTGTTGTCAGATATGAACGATTAAAAACAAAAGTCATAATAATAATAATAATATTTTATTGTTGTCAGACAGGAACGATTAAAAACAAAAGTCATAATAATAATAATAATAATATTTATATTGTTGTCAGACATGAACGATTAAAAACAAAAGTAATCATAATAATAATATTTATATTGTCAGACATGAAACGATTAAAAACAAAATACATAATAATAATAATATTTCTATTGTTGTCAGACATGAAGGATTCAAAACAAAAGTCATAATAATAATAATATTTCTATTGTCAGACATGAACGATTAAAAACAAAAGTCATTGTAATAATAATATTTTATTATTGTCAGAAATGAACGATTAAAAACAAAAGTCATAATAATAATAATATTTATATTGTTGTCAGATATGAACGATTAAAAACAAAAGTAATAATAATAATAATATTGTATTATTGTCAGACATGAACGATTAAAAACAAAAGTCATAGTAATAATAATTTTTTATCATTGTCAGACATGAACGATTAAAAACAAAAGTCATAATAATAATACTATTTATATTGTTGTCAGATATGTATGATTAAAAACAAAAGTCATAATAATAATCGGGGCGGCATAGCTCGGTTGGTAGAGTGGCCGTGCCAGCAACTTCAGGGTTCCAGGTTCGATTCCCGCTTCCGCCATCCTAGTCACTGCCGTTGTGTCCTTGGGCAAGACACTTTACCCGCCTGTTCCCAGTGCCACCCACACTGGTTTAAATGTAACTTAGATATTGGGTTTCACTATGTAAAGCGCTTTGAGTCACTAGAGAAAAGCGCTATATAAGTATAACTCACTTCACTAATAGTAATATTTCTATTATTGTCAGATATGAAGGATTAAAAACAAAAGTCATAATAATAATATTTCTATTATTGTCAGATATGAACGAGCACAGTTCTCGCAGTCACAGCATCTTCCTCATCAACATCAAGCAGGAACATGTGGAGACTGAGCAGAAGATCTGTGGGAAACTTTACCTGGTAGACCTGGCTGGTAGTGAGAAGGTACCACAGCTACTCTACTCTACTCTACTCTACTCTACTCTACTCTACTCTACTCTACTCTACTCTACTCTACTCTACTCTACTCTACTCTACTCTCTACTCTACTCTACTCTACTCTACTCTACTCTACTCTACTCTACTCTACTTTACTCTACTTTACTCTACTTTACTCTACTCTACTCTACTCTACTCTACTCTACTCTCTACGTTTCTCTACTCATCTTTTTGTTACTGTACTCTCTACTCTAATTTACACAACTCTCTACTGTACTCTACCCCTTACTCCACCCTCTTCTCTACTCTACTCTCTACTTTACCCCCTACTCCACCCTCTTCTCTACTCAACTCTACCCTATACTCTACCCTGTACTTTACCCTCTACTCTACTCTCTACTTTACCCCCACTCCACCCTCTCCTCTCCTCTCCTCTCCTCCTCTCCTCTCCTCTCCTCTCCTCTCCTCTCCTCTCCTCTCCTCTCCTCTCCTCTCCTCTCCTCCTCTCCTCTCCTCTCCTCTCCTCTCCTCTCCTCTCTTCTACTCTACCCTGTACTCTACTGTACTTTCCTCTAAACTCTCCTCTCCTCTACTGTACCCTGTACTCTACTCTACTCTACTCTCCTTTCCTCTACCCTCTCCTCTACTGTACACTACACTCTACTCTACTCTACTCTACTCTGTACTGTACTCTACTTTACCCTCTTCACTACTTCTACTCTACTCTATTCTACTCTAACCTCTCCTCCACGCTATTTTACTCTACTCTATATGTTACTCAACTTTACATTATCTTTTACTCTATCCTCTACTCTACTTTACTCTTCTCTACTCTCTATGTTACTCTACTCATCTTTATGTTACTCTACTCTACTCTACTCTACTATCTACTCTAATTTACACCACTCTCTACTCTACTCTACCCTCTACTTTATGCTACCCTGTACTTTATGCTACCCTGTACTCTACTCTCTACTCTACTCTACCCCCTCTCCTCTCCTCTCCTCTCCTCTCCTCTCCTCTCCTCTCCTCTCCTCTCCTCTCCTCTCCTCTCATCTCCTCTCCTCTCCTCCTCTCCTCTCCTCTCCTCTCCTCTCCTCTCCTCTCTTCTACTCTACCCTGTACTCTACTGTACCTTCCTCTAAACTCTCCTCTCCTCTACTGTACCCTGTACTCTACTCTACTCTACTCTCCTTTCCTCTACCCTCTCCTCTACTGTACACTACACTCTACTCTACTCTACTCTACTCTGTACTGTACTCTACTTTACCCTCTTCACTACTTCTACTCTACTCTATTCTACTCTAACCTCTCCTCCACGCTATTTTACTCTACTCTATATGTTACTCAACTTTACATTATCTTTTACTCTATCCTCTACTCTACTTTACTCTTCTCTACTCTCTATGTTACTCTACTCATCTTTATGTTACTCTACTCTACTCTACTCTACTATCTACTCTAATTTACACCACTCTCTACTCTACTCTACCCTCTACTTTATGCTACCCTGTACTCTACTCTCTACTCTACTCTACCCCCTACTCCACCCTCTTCTCTACTCTACTCTCTACTTTACCCCCTACTCCACCCTATTCTGTACTCTACTCTACCCTATACTCTACCCTGTACTTTACCTTCTACTCTACTCTCTACTTTACCCCCTACTCTACTCTCTCCTCTCCTCTACTCTACTCTACTCTACCCTGTACTCTACTCTCCTATAAACTCTCCTCTATTGTACCCTGCACTCTACTCTACTCTACTCTACTCTACTCTACTCTACTCTACTCTACTCTACTCTACTCTACTCTACTCTACTCTATCCTCTACTGCGCCCTGCAATCTACTCTACTCTACCCTGTACTGTACCCTACTTTACCCTCTTCACTACTTCTACTCTACTCTATTCTACTCTAACCTCTACTCCACGCTATTTTACTCTACTCTCTACTATCTTTTACTCTACTTTGCATGATATTTTACTCTATCCTCTACTCTACTTTACTCTAACCTCTGCTCTACCATTTATTCCACTCTATTTCAATTCTACTCTACTCTACCCTCTACTCTACCCTGTACTCAACTATTATTTACCCTCTACTCTACTTCTACTGTACTATATTCTACTCTACACTCTACTCTACCATGTACTCTACTCTAATTTTACTCTACTCTATTTTTACTCTACCCTCTACTCTACTTTTACTGTACCCTCTACTCTACTTTTTACTTTATCCTTTACTCTACTTTACTCTACCCTTTACTCTACTCTACTCTTCACTCTACTCTACTTTCTACTCTACCTTTACTCAACACTAATCTTTATTCTACTTGTATTTTTTCTCTATTCTACTCTATCCTCTACTTCACTCTACTCTGCTCCACTTAACTCTGTACTCTACTCTACCATGTACTCTACCCTACTATACTCTCTACTCTACTTTTCTCTACTCTATTGTACTATACTCTACCATGTACTCAACTCTGACCTACTTCAATCTACCCCATTATATTTACTCTATTTCTACTCTACTCAACTTGTACTTTATTCTACTTTACAATACTTCTACCCTACTCTACTGTACTTTACTCTACTTCTACTCTACTCAACTTGTACTCTATTCTACTTTAATCTAATTCTACCCTACTCTACTGTACTTTACTCTACTTCTACTCTACTCAAATTCTACTCTGTTCTACTTTACTCTACTTCTACACTACTCAACTTGTACTCTATTCTACTTTACTCTACTTCTACCCCACCCTACTCTACTGTACTTTACTCTACTCTACTTCTACTCTACTATACCCTACTTCTACTCTACTGTTTTGTATGGGAGACGATATCATAGACAAATCAACACGCCGTAGGACTGCTTGCATCGTAGATGGTATCACACACAAGTAAACACTCTGCAGGACTGCTTGTATTGCACATGATATCACACACAAGTAAACACTCCGCAGGACTGCTTGTATCTCACATGATATCACACACAAGTAAACACTCTGCAGGACTGTGTGTATTGCACATGATATCACACACAAGTAAACACTGTGCAGGACTGCTTGTATCACACATGATATCACACACAAGTAAACACTCTGCCGGACTGCGTGTAATGCACATGGTATCACACACAAATAACACTGCAGGACAGCTTGTATCGTACATGATATAACACACAAGTAAACACTGCAGGACAGCTTGTATCACACATGATATCACACACAAGTAAAGACTGCAGGGCAGCTTGTATTGCACATGATATCACACACAAGTAAAGACTGCAGGACTGCTTGTACCACACATGATAACACACACGAGTAAACACAGTGCAGGACTGCTTGTATTGCACATGATATCACACACAAGTAAAGACTGCAGGACTGCTTGTACCACACCATCATCATCCTCATCGGCGGTCACTCGAACGAGTATGACGATCCTCCTGGTAGGGGTGTATCCCTATATGGAGGATGCCTGTGCCTGACTTAGCTTAACGTGGGGAGACTGGTGCACAGACAGTCACCACACGATCCTTGACAGAAATCGGGTCAGGGTCCAGTGGCATGGAGTCCAAGACAACTGGGGACCCTTTTCTGCTGCAGCCTTCTTCCGCTATCGCAGCCGTTGTGGTAGTTCTTAAAAATCTAACGTCTTCCGCCTGCTCCGCCGTCGAGGTCTTCACCGTATCCCTGGCTAGGGGGCAGTCAGGTACTAGGCCTTTGCCAAGGGCCACATGGGGTAACAGTACTAAAGGGGTTAACCTTCTAGTGCCCCTAGACCCCACATGATATCACACACAAGTAAAGACACTGCAGGACTGCTTGTATTGCACATGATATCACACACAAGTAAAGACTGCAGGACAGCTTGTATTGCACATGATATCACACACAAGTAAATACTGCAGGACAGCTTGTATCGGACATGATATCACACACAAGTAAAGACTGCAGGACTGCTTGTATCACACATAATATCACACACAAGTAAACACTGCTGGACAGCTTGTATCGCACATGATATCACACACAAGTAAAGACTGCAGGACTGCTTGTATCGCACATGATATCACACACAAGTAAAGACTGCAGGACTGCTTGTATCGCACAGATATCACACACAAGTAAACACACTGCAGGACTGCTTGTATTGCACATGATATCACACACAAGTAAAGACTGCAAGACTGCTTGTATTGCACATGCTATCACACAAAAGTAAAGACTGCATGACAGCTTGTATCGCACATGATATCACACACAAGTAAAGACTGCAGGACTGCTGGTATTGCACATGATATCATACACAAATAAAGACTGCAGGACTGCTTGTATCACATATGATATCACACACAAGTAAAGACTGCAGGACTGCTTGTATCGCACAGATATCACACACAAGTAAACACACTGCAGCACTGCTTGTATTGCACATGATATCACACACAAGTAAAGACTGCAGGACAGCTTGTATTGGACATGATATCACACACAAGTAAAGACTGCAGAACTGCTTGTATCTCACATGATATCACACACAAGTAAAGACTGCAGGAATGCTTGTATCGCACATGATATCACACACAAGTAAAGACTGCTGGACAGCTTGTATCGCACATGATATCACACACAAGTAAAGACTGCAGGACTGCTTGTATCGCACATGATATCACACACAAGTAATCACTGCAGGACTGCTGGTATCGCACATGATATCATACACAAGTAAAGACTGCAGGACTGCTTGTATCACATATGATATCACACACAAGTAAAGACTGCAGGACTGCTTGTATTGCACAGATATCACACACAAGTAAACACACTGCAGGACTGCTTGTATTGCACATGATATCACACACAAGTAAAGACTGCAGGACAGCTTGTATTGGACATGATATCACACACAAGTAAAGACTGCAGGAATTCTTGTATCACACATGATATCACACACAAGTAAAGACTGCTGGACAGCTTGTATCGCACATGATATCACACACAAGTAAAGATTGCAGGACAGCTTGTATCGCACATTATGTCACACACAAGTAATCACTGCAGGACTGCTTGTATCGCACATGATATCATACACAAGTAAAGACTGCAGGACTGCTTGTATCACATATGATATCACACACAAGTAAAGACTGCAGGACTGCTTGTATCGCACAGATATCACACACAAGTAAACACACTGCAGGACTGCTTGTATTGCACATGATATCACACACAAGTAAAGACTGCAGGACAGCTTGTATTGGACATGATATCACACACAAGTAAAGACTGCAGGACAGCTTGTATTGGACATGATATCACACATAAGTAAAGACTGCAGGACTGCTTGTATAGGACATGATATCACACACAAGTAAAGACTGCAGGACTGCTAGTATCACACATGATATCACACACAAGTAAAGACTGCAGAACTGCTTGTATCGCACATGATATCACACACAAGTAAAGACTGCATGACTGCTTGTATCGCACATGATATTACACACAAGTAAAGACTGCAGGACTGCTTGTATCGGACATGATATCACACACAAATAAAGACTGCAGGACTGTTTGTATCACACATGATATCACACACAAGTAAACAGTGCAGGACAGCTTGTATCACACATGATATCACACACAAGTAAGGACTGCAGGACTGCTTGTATCGCAGATGATATCACACACAAGTAAAGACTGCAGAACTGCTTGTATCGCACATGATATCACACACAAGTAAAGACTGCAGGACTGCTTGTATCGCACATGATATCACACACAAGTAACGACTGCAGGACTGCTTGTATCGGACATGATATCACACTCAAATAAAGACTGCAGGACTGCTTGTATCACGCATAATATCACACACAAGTAAACACTGCTGGACAGCTTGTATTGCACATGATATCACACACAAGTAAACACTGCAGGACAGCTTGTATCGCACATTATATCACACACAAGTAAAGACTCCAGGACTGCTTGTATCGCACATGATATCACACACAAGTAAAGACTGCAGGACTGCTTGTATCGCACATGATATCACACACGTGTAAAGACTGCAGGACTACTTGTATCGCACATGATATCACACACAAGTAAAGACTGCAGGACTGCTTGTATCGGACATTGTCCAAGCTCCAATCACCTGGACTGGGAGCAGACTAGAAGTAGATTGAGTATGATATCATGTTCTTTGGTCCCCAGGTGAGTAAGACGGGGGCAGATTAGAAGTAGATTGAGTATGATATCATGTTCTTTGGTCCCCAGGTGAGTAAGACGGGGGAAGACTAGAAGTAGATTGAGTATGATATCATGTTCTTTGGTCCCCAGGTGAGTAAGACGGGTGCAGACTAGAAGTAGATTGAGTATGATATCATGTTCTTTGGTCCCCAGGTGAGTAAGACGGGGGCAGCAGGAGCCGTCCTGGACGAGGCCAAGAACATCAACAAGTCTCTTTCAGCGTTAGGAAACGTCATCTCAGCCCTGGCTGAGGGCACCGTGAGTCTCTAACCCTCCTCCTTTGTGGCGATATCCTCTGGGCGTCACCGCTCCTCCTGTGTCGTCATGCAGAAAAGCCACGTGCCGTATCGTGACAGCAAGATGACTCGCATCCTGCAGGACTCGCTGGGCGGGAACTGTCGCACCACCATGTTCATCTGCTGCTCGCCCTCTAGCTACAATGATGCAGAGACCAAGTCCACGCTCATGTTTGGTCAACGGTAAACTTTTCTCTAGTCCAGCAGTACAGCTTACCATGTTTGCCTAACGAGACTGTAGTATCTATTATAGTACAAATAACATGTTTTCACCATGTTTGCCTAATGAGACTGTAGTATCTATTATAGTACAAATAACATGTTTTCACCATGTTTGCCTAATGAAACTGTAGTATCTATTATAGTACAAATAACATGTTTTCACCATGTTTTCCTAATGAGACTGTAGTACCTATTATAGTACAAATAACATGTTTTCACCATGTTTGCCTAATGAGACTGTAGTATCTACTATAGTACAAATAACATGTTTTCACCACGTTTGCCTAATGAGACTGTAGTATCTACTATAGTACAAATAACATGTTTTCACCATGTTTGCCTAATGAGACTGTAGTATCTATTATAGTACAAATAACATGTTTTCACCATGTTTGCCTAATGAAACTGTAGTATCTATTATAGTACAAATAACATGTTTTCACCATGTTTGCCCAATGAGACTGTAGTACCTATTATAGTACAAATAACATGTTTTCACCATGTTTGCCTAATGAGACTGTAGTACCTATTATAGTACAAATAACATGTTTTCACCATGTTTGCCCAATGAGACTGTAGTACCTATTATAGTACAAATAACATGTTTTCACCATGTTTGCCTAATGAGACTGTAGTACATATTATAGTACAAATAACATGTTTTCACCATGTTTGCCTAATGAGACTGTAGTATCCACTATAGTAGAAATAACATGTTTATCTAATGAGACTGTAGTATCTACTATAGTACAAATAACATGTTTGCCTAATGAGACTGTAGTATCTACTGTAGTACAAATAACATGTTTTCCTAATGAGACTGTAGTATCTACTATAGTACAAATAACATGTTTTCACCACGTTTGCCTAATGAGACTGTAGTATCTACTATAGTACAAATAACATGTTTTCACCATGTTTGCCTAATGAGACTGTAGTATCTATTATAGTACAAATAACATGTTTTCACCATGTTTGCCTAATGAAACTGTAGTATCTATTATAGTACAAATAACATGTTTTCACCATGTTTTCCTAATGAGACTGTAGTATCCACTATAGTAGAAATAACATGTTTGCCTAATGAGACTGTAGTATCCACTGTAGTACAAATAACATGTTTGCCTAATGAGACTGTAGTATCTACTGTAGTACAAATAACATGTTTTCACCACATTTTCCTAATGAGACTGTAGTATCTACTGTAGTACAAATAACATGTTTTCACCATGTTTGCCTAATGAGACTGTAGTATCTACTGTAGTACAAATAACATGTTTTCACCACGTTTGCCTAATGAGACTGTAGTATCTACTGTAGTACAAATAACATGTTTTCACCATGTTTGCCTAATGAGACTGTAGTATCTACTGTAGTACAAATAACATGTTTGCCTAATGAGACTGTAGTATCTACTGTAGTACAAATAACATGTTTTCACCATGTTTGCCTAATGAGACTGTAGTATCTACTATAGTACAAATAAAATGTTTGCCTAATGAGACTGTAGTATCTACTATAGTACAAATAACATGTTTGCCTAATGAGACTGTAGTATCTACTGTAGTACAAATAACATGTTTTCACCACGTTTGCCTAATGAGACTGTAGTATCTACTGTAGTACAAATAACATGTTTTCACCACGTTTGCCTAATGAGACTGTAGTATCTACTGTAGTACAAATAACATGTTTTCACCACGTTTGCCTAATGAGACTGTAGTATTTACTGTAGTACAAATAACATGTTTTCACCATGTTTGCCTAATGAGACTGTAGTATCTACTGTAGTACAAATAACATGTTTTCACCACGTTTGCCTAATGAGACTGTAGTATCTACTGTAGTACAAATAACATGTTTTCACCACGTTTGCCTAATGAGACTGTAGTATCTACTGTAGTACAAATAACATGTTTTCACCATGTTTGCCTAATGAGACTGTAGTATCTACTGTAGTACAAATAACATGTTTGCCTAATGAGACTGTAGTATCTACTGTAGTACAAATAACATGTTTTCACCATGTTTGCCTAATGAGACTGTAGTATCTACTATAGTACAAATAAAATGTTTGCCTAATGAGACTGTAGTATCTACTATAGTACAGATAACATGTTTGCCTAATGAGACTGTAGTATCTACTGTAGTACAAATAACATGTTTTCACCATGTTTGCCTAATGAGACTGTAGTATCTACTATAGTACAAATAAAATGTTTGCCTAATGAGACTGTAGTATCTACTGTAGTACAAATAACATGTTTTCACCATGTTTGCCTAATGAGACTGTAGTATCTACTGTAGTACAAATAACATGTTTTCACCACGTTTGCCTAATGAGACTGTAGTATCTACTGTAGTACAAATAACATGTTTTCACCATGTTTGCCTAATGAGACTGTAGTATCTACTGTAGTACAAATAACATGTTTGCCTAATGAGACTGTAGTATCTACTGTAGTACAAATAACATGTTTTCACCATGTTTGCCTAATGAGACTGTAGTATCTACTATAGTACAAATAAAATGTTTGCCTAATGAGACTGTAGTATCTACTATAGTACAAATAACATGTTTGCCTAATGAGACTGTAGTATCTACTGTAGTACAAATAACATGTTTTCACCACGTTTGCCTAATGAGACTGTAGTATCTACTGTAGTACAAATAACATGTTTTCACCACGTTTGCCTAATGAGACTGTAGTATCTACTGTAGTACAAATAACATGTTTTCACCACGTTTGCCTAATGAGACTGTAGTATTTACTGTAGTACAAATAACATGTTTTCACCATGTTTGCCTAATGAGACTGTAGTATCTACTGTAGTACAAATAACATGTTTTCACCACGTTTGCCTAATGAGACTGTAGTATCTACTGTAGTACAAATAACATGTTTTCACCATGTTTGCCTAATGAGACTGTAGTATCTACTGTAGTACAAATAACATGTTTTCACCATGTTTGCCTAATGAGACTGTAGTATCTACTGTAGTACAAATAACATGTTTTCACCACGTTTGCCTAATGAGACTGTAGTATCTACTGTAGTACAAATAACATGTTTTCACCATGCTTGCCTAATGAGACTGTAGTATCTACTGTAGTACAAATAACATGTTTGCCTAATGAGACTGTAGTATCTACTGTAGTACAAATAACATGTTTTCACCATGTTTGCCTAATGAGACTGTAGTATCTACTATAGTACAAATAAAATGTTTGCCTAATGAGACTGTAGTATCTACTATAGTACAAATAACATGTTTGCCTAATGAGACTGTAGTATCTACTGTAGTACAAATAACATGTTTTCACCACGTTTGCCTAATGAGACTGTAGTATCTACTGTAGTACAAATAACATGTTTTCACCATGTTTGCCTAATGAGACTGTAGTATCTACTGTAGTACAAATAACATGTTTTCACCATGTTTGCCTAATGAGACTGTAGTATCTACTGTAGTACAAATAACATGTTTTCACCATGTTTGCCTAATGAGACTGTAGTATCTACTATAGTACAAATAAAATGTTTGCCTAATGAGACTGTAGTATCTACTATAGTACAAATAACATGTTTGCCTAATGAGACTGTAGTATCTACTGTAGTACAAATAACATGTTTTCACCACGTTTGCCTAATGAGACTGTAGTATCTACTGTAGTACAAATAACATGTTTTCACCACGTTTGCCTAATGAAACTGTAGTATTTACTGTAGTACAAATAACATGTTTTCACCACATTTGCCTAATGAGACTGTAGTATCTACTGTAGTACAAATAACATGTTTTCACCACGTTTGCCTAATGAGACTGTAGTATCTACTGTAGTACAAATACATGTTTTCACCACGTTTGCCTAATGAGACTGTAGTATCTACTGTAGTACAAATAACATGTTTTCACCATGTTTGCCTAATGAGACTGTAGTATCTACTGTAGTACAAATAACATGTTTTCCTGCTTGTGTCAGGCTGTACGTTCTTGAGTTCTGGTACACACTGTGGGCAGGTACTAAAGTATGACCATCAGGTGGGATGACAGCTTAATAAAATGGTCCATGGTACAGTATGCAAGGAGATAGTCTTCTGGCTCCAAACGAAGGCGGGGACAGTTCCCCTCCCTCTCCTATCTCTTCTGCTTGTCTCCTCTGGTCTCAACTTTCTAAGAGCTTCTCGTTTTGCACTCTTCTCCAAAATCTAAAGCATGGAACAAATAAACTGGTCCCGCAACTCAACTGACAAGATTTTCTCAACGAGAAGCTCAGGAACCTTCCTTTCCTGACGGGACATTTGCCGCTGGATTCAAGGTGGAATCTTGGGGAAGTTGCGAGTCGTTTGCTTGGCAGGTTTTTCCGTTGAAGACTTTGATGATAGATAAATTAATAGTACTTTATTGATCGATCTATCGATCATCAAAGTCTTCAACGGAAACACCTACAATATCTACTTATTTAGAACTGTGCTAACAGGTCGTCTGTTGATTGGATTTAGTTTGTCTACAAATTTAGGAGCCCCAAGGTTGCCCGTCGCGGTGGAAGGGGTGGGCAGAGCTGTGCACTCAGACTTTGGCGGCCTCTGAATTGAATCGCAAATTGGATAACATCTCAGCAAGGCGAAATTATGATCAACTTGAGAGCCAAACTCAACAACTAAAACAGAGAAACCATTCTTCTTCATCGTGTCTGGCCAGCTTCATATCAAGTCTGGTTGGCGCAGGCGAGCGCAACTGTGCTTGGTTCAGCTAGGTCATCTCCAGTAGACTGTGGGGCCTGGCTGCAACTCATGAGGTATTTCATGGTCTGTAGTTTTACACAAGTCTGATGTTGCTAGCTTCCACCTCTTCATGGACGCCTTGTGTCGTCCCTTTTCCGACGCCCTGGCGTCCATACGGCCCAAGGTTGATTGTGGCCGGTAGCAAGGCATCAGGGGTGATGTCTCTCTCCCTCCATTGAGTCGTCTGGCTGCCAAGGCTGCTTCATCGCCTCTGCCATTCAGTCGTCGTGGCAGCAGTTGAGGTGGTCTCTCAGCCTTTGGTGTTTTTCCTGGAAGAGAGGCGTTTACGGGTGGCAGCGTGCTCAAGAAAAAGGCGCTGGTTGTCTGCAGCCTGCTCTTATGTGCTCGGCTCGTGTAGTGACTGATCTGTGAATGTCGGGGGCGAAGAATTGGAATATGTTTGGTCGCACTAACTAAAACAACCCTTAGGTTCTGGTAAACACGTGAACCCCAGATGCCGAGGCGGAGGGCTGACAGCGTATTTTACAAAGTCTTAAGTAACAAAAAGAGTACAAAAAGTTTGTCTGGAA
>NC_084731.1:72723375-72805875 GCF_033978785.1 Entelurus aequoreus
AGTTATACACACTACTAGTTATACACCCTACTAGTTGTACATACTACTAATACTACTAGTTATACATACTACTAGTTTTACATCATACTCGTTATACATATTACTAGTTTATATACTACTAGTTGTACATACTACTGGTTGTACATACTACTAGTTATACACACTACTAGTTATACACCCTACTAGTTGTACATACTACTAATACTACTAGTTATACATAGTACTAGTTTTACATCATACTCGTTATACATATTACTAGTTTATATACTACTAGTTGTACATACTACTGGTTGTACATACTACTAGTTATACACACTACTAGCTATACACACTACTAGTTGTACATACTACTAGTTATACACACTACTAGCTATACACACTACTAGTTGTACATACTACTAGTTATATGTCTCCCTGGGAGGTTCACATTCGCGCACTCTGCCTGTCACCTGCGGTGTACCCCAGGGATCTGTCCTCGGCCCCACCCTGTTCACCCGTATCATCAGCAGGCATGGAATTTCCTTCCATTGCTATGCTGATGATACACAGCTCTACCTGCAAACAATGCAAACCTCACCCTCATTTCCAACGCCCCTCTCCATTCTCACCACCTGCCTGGAGGAGATAAAGGCATGGATGAGCATCAACTTCCTGCAGCTCAATAGCTCAAAAACAGTGGTCATAAAAATAGGCACCCCACACCAGATCAACACATGCCCCATAACCAGCATCACCTTCTCTGGACAGGACCTGCCACTCTCCCCAGTTGTGACCAACCTGGGAGTGAAAATGGACCCCCACCTGAACTTTGAAGCCCACATCAACTATCTGCGCAAAACTTCTTTCTTTCACCTCCGCAACATCTCAAGACTCCGCCCCTCACTCACCCCAGCCGACACTGAAAGACTCGTCCATGCCTTCATCTCCTCCAGGCTTGATTACTGCAACGCACTCCTCGTCAGGGTCCCCAAAAAGAGCATCAAAAAGCTCCAGTACATTCAAAACAGCGCAGCGAGGATCCTGACGAGAGTGCGCAAGCGTGATCATATCACACCTATCCTCAAATCACTCCACTGGCTCCCTATTGCATCCCGGACCCAATTTAAGATCAACCTGCTCACTCACCAATGCATCTACGGCAACGCCCCCTCCTACCTCAAGGACCTAGTTTCCCCTCAACCCCCTACCCGCAGCCTCCGCTCCTCAAACACTAACCTCCTCAAACCCATCAGGACAAAGTTACAATCTATGGGCCGCCGGGCTTTCTGCTCGACCGCTCCCGAACTTTGGAACGCTCTCCCCGACCATCTTAGAGCACCACAGTCGGTCGACCATTTTAAGAAGGGACTAAAAACCCACCTTTTTAGCACAGCTTTTATCTAATTTCTCTGCCTTCTTGTTTTTAAATGCAGTGCTTGCTTATCTGTTTTTTTATCCAGTGCTTTCAGGCTCTTATTTCTACTTTATCTATGTTTCTGTTTTATCTAGTGTGTGTCATGATTCATTTCTATTTTAATTTTTTATTATATATTCTTACTTTGTATTTTTATTTTTAATACTTTGTAGTACTTTGAGATTTTAACAAATGTAAAGTGCGTAACAAATGCAATTCATTATTATTATTATTATTATTATTATTATTATTATTATTATACACACTACTAGTTGTACATACTACTAGTTATAAATATTAATAGTTATACACACTACTAGCTGTATATACTACTAGTTATAAATATTAATAATTATACACACTACTAGCTGTACATACTACTAGTTTTACACACTACTAGTTTTACACATTACTAGTTATACACACTATTAGTTGTACATACTACTTCTACCATCCTAGTCACGTCCGTTGTGTCCTTGGGCAAGACACTTCACCCTTGCTCCTGATGGCTGCTGGTTAGCGCCTTGCATGGCAGCTCCCGCCATCAGTGTGTGAATGTGTGTGTGAATGGGTGAATGTGGAAATACTGTCAAAGCGCTTTGAGTACTTTGAAGGTAGAAAAGCGCTTTACAAGTATAACCCATTTATAATGTATTTATTTAGTTATACACACTACTAGTTATACACACTACTAGTTATACATACTACTAGTTATAAACACTACTTTTTATACATACTACTACTTATACATACCAGTATTTATACACACTAGTATTTATACATATTACTATTTATTCATAATAGTATTTATACATATTAGTATTTATACATATTACTATTTAAACATTTTAGTATTCATACATACCAGTATTTATACATACTAGTATTTATACATATCAGTATTTATACATAATAGTATTTATATATACTGGTATTTATACATATTATTATTTAAACATTTTAGTATTTATACATTCCAGTATTTATACACACTAGTATTTATACATATTAGTATTTATACATATTACTATTTAAACATTTTAGTATTTATACATACCAGTATTCATACATACTAGTGTTTATACATATTACTATTTATACATTTTGGTATTTATACATATTAATATTTATACATATTAGTGTCATAAACATTAGTATTTATACACCTTATTATTTATACGTACTAGTATTTATAAATTTTAGTATCATACATATTATTATTTATACATATTACTTTTTATACATATAGTATTTATACATACTACTATTTTTACATACTTGTATTGATACATATTTGTATCATAAATATTATTATTTATACACCGTATTATTTATACACACTAGTATTTATACATACTAGTATTTGTACATATTTTATTTATACATATTATTATTTACACACATTATTATTTATTTGTACTAATATTAATGTTATAATTATAACATTATAATGTTATAATTTTTAGTATTTATACAGACTAGCACTTATACATTATTATCATTAATATTATTTATTATACATATTATATTTATACATATTAGTATTTATACATAGTAGTATTTATACATATTACTATTTATACACCTTATTATTTATACATACTAGTATATGTACATAGTAGTATTTATACATATTACTATTTATACACCTTATTATTTATACATACTAGTATTTATACATATTACTATTTATACACCTTATTATTTATATATAGTAGTATTTATACATATTACTATTTATACACCTTATTATTTATACATACTAGTATTTGTACATATTAGCACATATACATATTGGTATCATTAATATTAGTATTTATACATATTAATATTTCATTGATTTATGATTGATGTGTGGCAGCCGGTGGAGATCAGCGGGGCCATCGAGGAGGAGTTCACAGTTGATTGATTAATGATTGATTTATGATTGATTAATGATTGATTTATGATTGATTTATGATTGGTTTATGATTGATTTATGATTGATTAATGATTAATTAATGATTAATTAATGGTTGATTTATGATTGATTTATGATTGATTAATGATTAATTAATGATTGATTAATGATTGATTGATGTGTGGCAGCCGGTGGAGATCAACGGGGACATCGAGGAGGAGTTCACAGTTGATTGATTAATGATTGATTAATCATTGATTTATGATTGATTTATGATTGATTCATGATTATTTAATGATTGATTTATGATTGATTTATGATTCATTAATGATTGATTAATTATTAATTAATGATTGATTAATGATTGATTGGTGTGTGGCAGCCGGTGGAGATCAGCGGGGCCATCGAGGAGGAGTTCACGGTGGCCCGCCTGTACATCAGCAAGATCAAGTCGGAGGTGAAGAGCATGGTGAAGAGGTGTCGGCAGCTGGAGAACATGCAGCTGGAGTGTCACCGCAAGATGGAGGAGACAGGACGGGAGTTGTCCTCCTGCCACCTGCTTATCTCTCAGGTGAGACAGGACCATGGCAGGTCAAAGGTCAGAGTTTAAAGGCCAGGACTGTGGTTGCAGCACGAAGCCAAGATCCGCTCCCTGAGTGAGTACATGCAGACCGTGGAACACAAGAAGAGGATGTTGGAGGAGAGTCACGACTCTCTCAGTGAGGAACTGGCCAAGCTGCAGGACCAAGGTAACGCTCATACTTACATTTACAATCATCTTTATATTCATATTCATATTTGATGAATATTTATGTTTATATTTATTTGTATATTCATATTTAAATGGATATTTATGTTTATATTTATATTCATAATTATATTCATGTTTATGTTTATATTTATTTTTAGGTTTATATTTATGTTTGTTTATATTTATTTGTATATTCATATTTAAATGTATATTTATGTTTATATTTATAATCATGTTTATATTCATATTCAAATTTATATTTATATTTATATTCATGTTTATGTTTATACTTATATTCATGTTTATGTTTATATTTATAGTCGTGTTTATGTTTACATTTATTTGTATGTTTATATTTATGTTTGTTTATATTTATTTGTATATTCATATTTAAATACATTTTTATGTTTATATTTATAATCATGTTTATATTCATATTTATGTTTATATTTATATTCATGTTTATGTTTATATTTATATTCATGTTTATGTTTATATTTATTTGTATGTTTATATTTATTTTTGTTTATATTTATTTTTATATTCATATTTAAATGTATATTTATGTTTAAATTTACAATCATGTTTATATGTATATTTATATTCATTTTTATGTTTATATTTATTTTTATGTTTATATATATGTTTGTTTATATTTATTTGTATATTCATATTTACATGTATATTTATGTTTATATTTATGTTTATATTTATATTTGTTTATATTTACATTTGTATTTATGTTTATATGTCTGTTTATGTTTATATTTATATGTATATTCATATTTAAATGTATATGTATGTTTATATTTATGTTTATATTTATGTTTGTATTTATATTTGTTTATGTTTGTGTTTATATTCATATTTATATTTGTTAATGTTTATACTTATGTTTATAGTTATATTTGTATTTATGTTTATATTTATGTTTATATTTATGTTTATGTTTATGTTTATGTTTATGTTTATGTTTATGTTTATGTTTATATTCAAACACATTTGTTGAAAAGAGTAAGTAAGCTAAATATGATTATGACTTTGGAATATATCTTGTATTGACTAAAGTGTTGTTGTTGTGCAAGATAATTCTCTGGTGGACGAGAAAGAAGCAGAGAAGGGAGAGACTGAGGACGGAAACGTGAAGGTAGAACATCAACACCACTCAACATAATGTAGTACTACAATATTTCTTGTACTCATTTAGTACTGCAAAACTTCATGTACTCATAAGAAATACATATTAGGGTTGTGCTTGAGGCAGCACACCAAGAATACATCCTGGATAAATTGAATTATTCTGTTGTTTTTGTTATGGACAAAGTCTATTTCAAGTACAGAGTGAACCTATTTCTCTGTATGATATATAAATATGTCAGGTTAGAGTACTCACACATCACAATCACAGTATTAGTATCATTAATATTATTATTTATACATATTAGTATCATTAATATTATCATTTATACATATTAGTATTTGTACATACTAGTACATATAATTATGTCAGGTTAAAGTACTCACAATCACAAAGTCCAGGAGGCGTGCTCTTTATGCCTTTTTATACGCTTGTTATTCATCCTCTTCATATTTCCTTAGATAGATCTGATTTTGTGTAACCCAGACAGGTCGGACAAGAAGTTTACTTTAATTAAATGTTTTTAAAAATGTTTTTTTTTCCCAACAGTTTAACACAAAAAGGACATAAACACACTCTTAAAGGCCTACTGAAATGAATTTTTTTTATTTAAACGGGGATAGCAGATCTATTCTATGTGTCATACTTGATCATTTCGCGATATTGCCATATTTTTGCTGAAAGGATTTAGTATAGA
This sequence comes from Entelurus aequoreus, assembly GCF_033978785.1. Taxonomy (NCBI): domain Eukaryota; kingdom Metazoa; phylum Chordata; class Actinopteri; order Syngnathiformes; family Syngnathidae; genus Entelurus; species Entelurus aequoreus. The sequence continues at coordinate 72,729,255 of NC_084731.1, forward strand.
ACAACGACGATAAAGATTGCAACTTTTGGTATCTGATAAAAAAAAGGCTTGCACCTACCGGAAGTAGCGTGACGTAGTCAGTTGAACATATACGCAAAGTTCCCTATTGTTTACAATGATGGCCGCATGAAGTGAGAGAGATTCGGACCGAGAAAGCGACAATTTCCCCATTAATTTGAGCGAGGATGAAAGATTTGTGGATGAGTAAAGTGCAAGTGAAGGACTAGTGGGGAGTTGAAGCTATTCAGATAGGGAAGATGCTGTGAGAGCCGGGGGTGACCTGATATTCAGCTGGGAATGACTACAACAGTAAATAAACACAAGACATATATATACTCTATTAGCCACAACACAACCAGGCTTATATTTAATATGCCACAAATTAATCCTGCATAAAAACACCTGCGTGTTTGTTATGCTAGCTCCTAGCTCCTCTGCTAGCTCCTAGCTCCATAGAACACGCCAATACAATTCAAACACCTGATCAACACACACAATCACTCAGCCCAAAAGACCGTTTACCTAACCCAAGGTTCATAAAGCTTATATATTTTTAAAAAGTTACGTACGTGACGCGCACATACGGTCAAGTTATCGAATGTTTAGCAGCCAAGGCTGCATACTCACGGTACCTGATATTCAGCTGGGAATGACTACAACAGTAAATAAACACAAGACATATATATACTCTATTAGCCACAACACAACCAGGCTTATATTTAATATGCCACAAATTAATCCTGCATAATAACACCTGCGTGTTTGTTATGCTAGCTCCTAGCTCCTCTGCTAGCTCCTAGCTCCATAGAACACGCCAATACAATTCAAACACCCGATCAACACACACAATCACTCAGCCCAAAAGACCGTTCACCTAACCCAAGGTTCATAAAGCTTATATATTTTTAAAAAGTTACGTACGTGACGCGCACTTACGGTACGGTACGTGTTATGCTAGCTCCTAGCTCCTCTGCTAGCTCCTAGCTCCATAGAACACGCCAATACAATTCAAACACATGATCAACACACACAATCACTCAGCCCAAAAGACCGTTCACCTAACCCAAGGTTCATAAAGCTTATATATTTTAAAAAAGTTACGTACATACGCAAAAAAAAGCCAAAGCTGCATACTCACAGTAGCACGTCTGCGTCTTTGTCATCCAAATCAAAGTAATCCTGGTAAGAGTCTGTGTTGTCCCAGTTCTCTACAGGCGTCTGTGTATCCAAATCAAAAGTCCTCCTGGTTAGAGTCTCTGTTATCCGAGTTCTTCCATCTTGACTGCATCTTTCGGGAATGTAAACAAAGAAGCGCCGGCTGTGTACTGTTGTGGCTGACTACGTTCGAAAAATACGTCCATTTCGCACCGACAACTTTCTTCTTTGCTTGCTTGGCTTCCTTCTCCATAATGCAATGAACATGATTGAAACAGATTCACGAACACAGATGTCCAGAATACTGTGGAATTATGAAATGAAAACAGAGCGTTTTCGTATCGGCTTCAATGTGGAAGGCATACCCGTGTTCGTCGGGCTACGTCACGCGCATACGTCATCCTCAGAGGCGTTTCGAACCGGAAGTTTAGCGGCAAATTTAAAATGTCACTTTATAAGTTAACCCGGCCGTATTGGCATGTGTTATAATGTTAAGATTTCATCATTGATATATAAACTATCAGACTGCGTGGTCGGTAGTAGTGGGTTTCAGTAGGCCTTTAATGACAATTACAAATCAAAATACTTGCAATGTGTTGGTGTCTTGCCACATTTTGTAGGAATACAGAATTTGTATTCTTGCTGTAGGAGCACTTGTATTAAGAGGAGGAGCTACACTTCCATGTTTCACACATTAATAACACAACATGTGGATTGTTATGATCATGCTTTTATTGTTAAAGATGTTTGCTAATTTAATCTGTGCTATTTCTACCTGAATAAATATCCTGGACATTGCATCTTGTACAAGTTAATAGTATTCATATCCCTGCATGACAATGATTTAACTTTCTGTATTTATTAATAAAATGTAATATTTATCCTGCTTGACAACTATCAAACTGAATATGTCATAAGAGAATAAACACGTTATTTTAATCTGCCAGAAAACATTTGTTTGGGTAGAAATATCACAGATTACATTACAAAACATCTTTGTTTGGGTAGAAATATCACAGATTACATTACAAAACATCTTTCTTCGGGTAGAAATATCACAGATTACATTACAAAACATCAATCAATCAATCAATCAATGTTTATTTATATAGCCCTAAATCACAAGTGTCTCAAAGGGCTGTACAAGCCACAACGACATCCTCGGTACAGAGCCCACATACGGGCAAGGAAAACTCACCCCAGTGGGACGTCAATGTGAATGACTATGAGAAACCTTGGAGAGGACCGCATATGTGGGTAACCCCCCCCTCTCTAGGGGAGACCGAAAGCAATGGATGTCGAGTGGGTCTGACATAATATTGTGAAAGTCCAACACATCAGCGAAAGTCCAGTCCATAGTGGGGCCAGCAGGAACCATCCCGAGTGGAGACGGGTCAGCAGCGTAGAGATGTCCCCATCTGATGGACAGGCTAGCGGTCCACCCCGGGTTGGGAGCAGAGTAGAAAAGAAAAGAAAAGAAACGGCAGATCAACTGGTCTAAAAAGGGAGTCTATTTAAAGGCTAGAGTATACAAATGAGTTTTAAGATGAGACTTAAATGCTTCTACTGAGGTAGCATCTCTAACTTTTACCGGGAGGGCATTCCATAGTATTGGAGCCCGAATAGAAAACGCTCTATAGCCCGCAGACTTTTTTTGGGCTCTGGGAATCACTAATAAGCCGGAGTTCTTTGAACGCAGATTTCTTGCCGGGACATATGGTACAATACAATCGTCAAGATAGGCAGGAGCTTGAACGTGTAGTATTTTATACGTAAGTAGTAAAACCTTAAAGTCGCATCTTAGGTGCACAGTAAGCCAGTGCAAGTGAGCCAGTATAGGCGTAATATGATCAAACTTTCTTGTTTTTGTCAAAAGTCTAGCAGCCGCATTTTGTACCATCTGTAATCTTTTAATGCTAGACATAGGGAGGCCCGAAAATAAAGCGTTACAGTAATCGAGACGAGATGTAACGAACGCATGGATAATGATCTCAGCATCGCTTGTGGACAAAATGGGACGAATTTTAGCGATATTACGGAGATGAAAGAAGGCCGTTTTAGTAACACTCTTAATGTGCGACTCAAACGAGAGAGTTGGGTCGAAGATAATACCCAGATTCTTTACCGAGTCGCCTTGTTTAATTGTTTGGTTGTCAAATGTTAAGGTGGTATTATTAAATAGATGTCGGTGTTGAGCAGGACCGATAATCAGCATTTCCGTTTTCTTAGCGTTGAGTTGCAAAAAGTTAGCGGACATCCATTGTTTAATTTCATTAAGACACGCCTCCAGCTGACTACAATCCGGCGTGTTGGTCAGCTTTAGGGGCATGTAGAGTTGGGTGTCATCAGCATAACAGTGAAAGCTAACACCGTATTTGCGTATGATGTCACCTAGCGGCAGCATGTAAATACTAAAGAGTGCAGGGCCAAGAACCGAACCCTGGGGAACTCCGCACGTTACCTTAACATAGTCCGAGGTCACATTGTTATGGGAGACACACTGCATCCTGTCAGTAAGATAAGAGTTAAACCAAGACAAGGCTAAGTCTGTCATCCCAATACGCGTTTTGATACGCTCTAATAAAATATTATGATCAACAGTATCGAAAGCGGCGCTAAGATCAAGAAGCAGCAACATAGATGAAGCATCAGAATCCATCGTTAGCAATAGATCATTAGTCATTTTTGCGAGGGCTGTCTCCGTAGAGTGATTTGCCCTGAAACCGGACTGAAAAGGTTCACAGAGATTGTTAGACGCTAAGTGTTCATTTAGCTGCTGTGCTACAATTTTTTCGAGGATTATCGAGATAAACGGAAGGTGGGACACCGGCCGGTAGTTCACCATGAGGTCAGGATCGAGGTTAGGTCTTTTGAGTAGAGGATGAATAACCGCTTTTTTGAATGCTAGGGGAACAGTACCAGAGGAAAGTGATAAGTTTATAATATTTAACACTGATGGACCTAATAATACAAAAAGCTCCTTGATAAGTTTCCCAGGAATTGGGTCAAGTAAACATGTTGTTTGTTTTGTCCCATTTACACATTTTGACAATTCCTTCAATGTTATTTCATCAAAGAGAGAGAAACTATTTTGGAGGGCGGTATCAGTCGTATATACAGTCGTATCTGTGTTAATAGAACCCAGTTGTAGCTGAGATGCATTGTCTTTAATCTCTTTTCTAATGACTTCAATTTTCTTATTAAAGAAATTCATAAAGTCATCTGCTGAGTGGGTGGAGCTACTGGGAGGAGTCCCTTGTTGGGTTAGCGATGCTACTGTACTAAACAGAAATTTAGGATAATTTTTGTTGAGGTGGATGAGATTTGAGTAATATTTAGCTTTAGCTGAGGTAAGCATGCGTTTATAAGTTATTAAACTATCACTCCATGCTTGATGGAAAACCTCAAGTTTAGTCGCACGCCATTTGCGTTCCAGCTTTCTACATGATAATTTCTGGGCTTTAGTTTCTTCTGTAAACCATGGGGTACGCCTTTTAGGGGCCCTTTTTAGCTTTAGCGGTGCTACAGTATCAATGGTGTCGCGCAGGGCGTCATTAAAGTTGTTAGTGAGGTTATCAATAGAGCCCACATAATTTGGGAATGGTGCCATTACCGAAGGCAGTAGGTCAGTAAGAGTCGTCGTTGTGGCAGCATTAATGTTGCGGCTGCTATAGTAGTTATTATTATTATTATTAGTTTGTTGACAATGAGTCAGAACTTCGAATTTTATAAGGTAATGATCGGACATTACTTTAGTGTACGGGAGTATCGTAACTTTAGAGGTGGTGACACCCCTGACAAGCACTAGATCTATCGTATTACCGTTGCGATGCGTGGGTTCATTTATTATTTGTGTAAGACCACAGCTATCAATTATAGTCTGGAGCGCCACGCATGGAGGGTCCGATGGGGTATTCATATGGATATTAAAGTCCCCCATTATGATTATATTGTCGGCGTGCGTCACTAGATCAGCAACAAACTCTGAGAATTCACTGATGAAGTCCGAATAGGGCCCAGGGGGTTGGTAGATAACAGCCAGGTGGAGAGGCAGCGGTGTGACAAACCTCAAAGTGAGCACCTCAAACGAGTTATATTTATTATTTAGGTTAGGTGTAAGATTATAGTTTTCATTGTATATTAGTGCGACACCCCCTCCCCTTTTAAGATGTCGGGCAACATGTGTATTGGTATAGTTAGGAGGAGATGCCTCATTTAGCGCAAAAAAATCGTCTGGTTTGAGCCAGGTCTTGGCGAGACCAACGACGTCAAGTTTGTTGTCTCTAATGACTTCATTAACTAATAACGTTTTGGAAGATAATGATCTTATGTTTAAAAAGCCCATATTATAGGTAGTGGGCTGTTTGTTGAAATTATCCGATGTAGCAATATTAATAATGTTGCGTTTATTATGCGTATTGCACTTTAAATAGTTTCGACCATATCTAGGAATTGATACGACGGGAATATTCAGATTGTTTGCTTGATTTTGCGATAAACTGAACGCGTCATAGTTAGCTACCTCAGTACAATGTATGTCTGCCTCTGACACGGTCACAAAAGAAAAAACATTATGTGAGTTGTGTTTTATTCTAAGAGAATTGCTATGTGTGCCGGGATTATCCAGCCTGACGCCGGCTAGTTCTAGTTTAAATGGCTTCTTACCCGGAGACTCCATGCTTCTTTGGTTAGCTTTTCTCTTTGTTGTTAGCCCAGCTCGGCATCCCCGCTTCTGCTTCCGCTCGCACCGCTTATGTCGTCTCCATTGGCGGTCACCGCTAGCACTTGACTCCGCTGCTTTGTTCGGGTAGAAATATCACAGATTACATTACAAAACATCTTTGTTCGGGTAGAAATATCACAGATTACATTACAAAACATCTTTGTTTGGGTAGAAATATCACAGATTACATTACAAAACATCTTTGTTCGGGTAGAAATATCACAGATTACGTTACAAAAAATCTTTGTTTGGGTAGAAATATCACAGATTACATTACAAAACATCTTTGTTTGGGTATAAATATCACAGATTACATTACAAAACATCTTTGTTTGGGTAGAAATATCACAGATTACATTACAAAACATCTTTGTTCGGGTAGAAATATCACAGATTACATTACAAAACATCTTTGTTCAGGTAGAAATATCACAGATTACATTACAAAACATCTTTGTTTGGTAGAAATATCACAGATTACATTACAAAACATCTTTGTTTGGGTAGAAATATCACAGATTATATTACAAAACATCTTTGTTCGGGTAGAAATATCACATATTACATTACAAAACATCTTTGTTCCGGTAGAAATATCACAGATTACTTTACAAAACATCTTTGTTCCGGTAGAAATATCACAGATTACTTTACAAAACATCTTTGTTTTGGTAGAAACATCACAGATTACATTACAAAACATATTTGTTCGGGTAGAAATATCACATATTACATTACAAAACATCTTTGTTCCGGTAGAAATATCACATATTACATTACAAAACATCTTTGTTCCGGTAGAAATATCACAGATTACTTTACAAAACATCTTTGTTCCGGTAGAAATATCACAGATTACTTTACAAAACATCTTTGTTTTGGTAGAAACATCACAGATTACAATACAAAACATCTTTGTTCGGGTAGAAATATCACATATTATATTACAAAACATCTTTGACACAGCATGATCGTAATGTAAGACATTTTTCATTTTGTTATTTAGTTAGACCGGATGTACTTTTATTGTGAAGTGCCATTGGTCTAAAATATATATATATATATTTTATATTTTAACCTGCTAAATCACATGTATGCTGGTGTGTGAGTGTGTGTGTGTGTGACTTTGTGTGTGTGTGTATATATATATACATATATATACATATATATATATATATATATAAACATATGTGTGTGTGTGTATGTGTATATGTATATATATACACACATGATGTATGTATGTATGTATGTATATATATATACTATATATATATATATATATATATATACTGTATATACAGTATATATATATATATATATATATATACAGTATATATATATACATATAAATGTATGTATATGTGTATGTGTATATAGATATGTATATATGTTTGTGTGTATATGTATATATTTACAATAAGAAAAGCAATATGTTCTTCATTTAAAAAAAAAAGTTGTTTCAAATGAAAAAACAAATGAATAAATTCACTGACCATACAAATATTGATACCGGTGTTTATATTTACTTAGTGTGTCTACATGTTATTGATGATGTAATAATGTTGGATGTTGTGTTTCATGGTGCAGAAGATCCGAGGGGAGTCTCATCGCGGCCTTCATCACAAGCAGCTCGCTCGTCTGCGCGATGAAATCAACGAGAAGCAGAGGCTGATCGACGAACTCACCGAGTGTGTAACTATATATATTTATTTATTATATTTCATGTCTTTAACTCCAAGATGGAGTCATATTTATTTATTATATTTCATGTCTTTAACTCCAAGATGGAGTCATATTTATTTATTATATTTCATGTCTTTAACTCCAAGATGGAGTCATATTTATTTATCATATTTCATGTTTGTAGTCTTTAACTCTAAAATGGAGTCATATTTATTTATTATATTTCATGTTTGTAGTCGTAACTCCAAGATGGAGTCATATTTATGTATTATATTTCATGTTTGTAGTCTTTAACTCCAAGATGGAGTCATATGTATTTATTATATTTCATGTTTGTAGTTGTAACTCCAAGATAGAGTCATATTTATTTATTATATTTCATGTTTGTAGTCTTTAACTCCAAGATGGAGTCATATTTATTTATTATATTTCATGTTTGTAGTCGTAACTCCAAGATGGAGTTGGAGTTGGCGCAGGTTCGCTCCGACTTTGAACGTCTGAAAAGTCAAGACAGCACCAAGAGCGAGCGCCTGGAGGAACTCTCGTAAGCAAACTCTCATCATCCAACATCGTATGACATCATATGACATCATATGACATCATATGACATATGACATATGACGTCATATGACATTATATGACATATGACATTGTATGACATTAAGACATCAAAAACATCGTATGACATTGTATGACATCATATGACATTGTATGATGTATAAGACATTATATAACATCATATGAGATTATATGACATCGTATGACATCCTATGACATTATATGACATCGTATGCCATCATAGGACATCGTATGACATCATATGACATTATATGACGTCATATGACATCATATGACATATGGCATCATATGACATTGTATGACATAATATGACATTGTATGACATCATATGACATCATATGACATCATATGACATTATGACATTATATGACATCATATGACTTATGACATCATATGACATATGGCATCATATGACATTGTATGACATCATATGACATATGACATTGTATGCCATCATATGACATCGTATGACACCATATGACATATGACGTCATATGACATCATATGACATGACATCATATGACATATGCATCATATGACATTGTATGACACCATATGGCATTGTATGACATAATATATGACATTATGACATATGACATTATATGACATGACATCATATGACATATGACATCATATGACATATGGCATCATATGACAACATATGACATACGGCATCATATGACATTGTATGACATCATATGACATATGACATAAGAAATCATATGACATTATATGACATCATATAGCATCATATGACATCATATGACAGTATATGGCATATGACATCTTATGACATTATATGACATCGTATGACATTATATGACATCATATAACATCGTATGAAATTGTATGACAGTATATGACATTATATGCCATCATATGACATTATATGAAATCATATAAGATCGTATGACATTGTATGACAGTATATAACATCATATGACATCGTATGACATCATATGACATTATATGACATCATATAACATCGTATGACATTGTATGACAGTATATGACATTATATGACATCGTATGACATCGTATGACATCATCTCGTGCATCCTCACGATGGCGTTCTTGTGTAGGTTCCTGCACGAGCGCCATGAGCAGACCAAACAGGACCTGAAGGGTCTGGAGGAGACGGTGGTGAGTAAACATCAGGACTGAGTACCGTCTGTACCAACTATAACTGTTGTGCTGTCACACCCCACCAGGCCCGCGAGCTCCAGACCCTCCACAACCTGCGCAAGCTGTTTGTTCAAGACCTCACGTCGCGGGTTAAAAAAGTAGGTCTCACAGACACGACATGAAGTGGAGCCTTTAATAAGTCCATCATTCATAACAACATGAAGTGGAGCCTTTAATAAGTCCATCATTCATAACAATATTGATCATCTGCAGATCTATCGTCTTTAGTTTGTATTCTTTTATTTTTTCATTATTAACTTTGATGTTTTTAATATTTTCAATAATTCATAACAACATTGATTATTATTTTTTCAGCAATGACAGTTTAAAAAGAAAATCCCACTAAAATTCTCAGGGACCCAAAAGGGTCCCACTTATAAAAGTATTAAAAATAAGTCATATAATATTTATTTTAGTTTTAGTGTTTATAGGATTTGTTGCGGGCGGGTGGTTAAAATCTTTAGCTCCAAGCCACAAATGGACCAGTGGAGTGTAAACAAGTCAAGAGTTTGAGTGAGGTTCTTGTGTTCCTAATGTTGTGGCCAGTAGAGTGTACAACAAGTCAAGAGTTTGAGTGATGTTCTTGTGTTCCTAATGTTGTGGCCAGTGAAGTGTAGAACAAGTCAAGAGTTTGAGTGATGTTCTTGTGTTCCTAATGTTGTGGCCAGTGAAGTGTAGAACAAGTCAAAAGTTTGAGTGATGTTCTTGTGTTCCTAATGTTGTGGCCAGTGGACTTTAGAACAAGTCAAGAGTTTGAGTGATGTTCTTGTGTTCCTAATGTTGTGCCCAGTGGACTTTAGAACAAGTCAAGAGTTTGAGTGATGTTCTTGTGTTCCTAATGTTGTGGCCTGTGGACTGTAGGACAAGTCAAGAGTTTGAGTGATGTTCTTGTGTTCCTATTGTTGTAGCCAGTGGACTGTAGAACAAGTCAAGAGTTTGAGTGATGTTCTTGTGTTCCTAATGTTGTGGCCAGTGGACTGTAGAACAAGTCAAGAGTTTGAGTGATGTTCTTGTGTTCCTAATATTGTGGCCCGTAGGCTGTAGAACAAGTCAAGAGTTTGAGTGATGTTCTTGTGTTCCTAATATTGTGGCCAGTGGAGTGTAGCACAAGTCAAGAGGTTGAGTGATGTTCTTGTGTTCCTAATGTAGTAGCCAGTGGACTGTAGCACAAGTCAAGAGTTTGAGTGATGTTCTTGTGTTCCTAATGTTGTAGTCAGTGGACTGTAGAACAAGTCAAGGGTTTGAGGGTTATTCTTGTGTTCCTAATGTTGTGGCCAGTGAACTGTAGAACAAGTCAAGAGTTTGAGTGATGTTCTTGTGTTCCTAATGTTGTGGCCAGTGGACTGTAGAACAAGTCAAGAGTTTTTAGTGATGTTCTTGTGTTCCTAATGTTGTGGCCAGTGGACTGTAGAACAAGTCAAGAGTTTGAGTGATGTTCTTGTGTTCCTAATGTTGTGGCCAGTGGACTGTAGAACAAGTCAAGAGTTTGAGTGATGTTCTTGTGTTCCTAATATTGTGTCCCATAGACTGTAGAACAAGTCAAGAGTTTGAGTGATGTTCTTGTGTTCCTAATGTAGTAGCCAGTGGACTGTAGAACAAGTCAAGAGTTTTTAGTGATGTTCTTGTGTTTCTAATGTTGTGGTCAGTGGACTGTAGAACAAGTCAAGAGTTTGAGTGAAAGTCAAGAGTTTGAGTGATGTTTTGTGCCCACAGAGTTCCGAAATGGAACCTGATGATAGTGGGGGGTCTTGCACCCAGAAGCAGAAGATCTCCTTTCTGGAGAACAACTTGGACCAACTTACAAAGGTTCACAAACAGGTGAGGAGGAGAAGATGGAGGCTGGGATTGTGGCGTGTTCACGTTAGCGCCCAACATGGCCGCTGTGTCGCCTGCAGCTGGTTCGTGACAATGCAGACCTGCGCTGTGAGCTTCCGAAGTTGGAGAAACGTCTTCGGTCTACTGCTGAGAGAGTTAAGGCCCTGGAGACTGCACTGAGGGACGCCAAGGAGGGCGCAATGATGGACCGCCGCCGCTACCAGCAGGAAGTGGACCGCATCAAGGACGCCATGAGGGCCAAGAACGCGCTCAGGCGCCCTCACGCCGCGCAGATCGGTACGACTTTGGCCCCGCCTCCATTCCTGCAAATATTTGTAACAAACATTGTCAGTCGAAGGTTAGCTCGAAATGGTCTTTGTTGCTTTCTAATACAACTAGGTAACAACCAGGTAACAACCAGGTAACAACCACATAACAACCAGTTAAAAACCACATAACAAGCAGGTAACAAGCAGGTAACAACCAGGTAACAACCAAATAACAACCAGGTATCAACCAAATAACCAGGTAACAACCAAATAACCAGATAACAACCAGGTAGCCACCAGGTAACAGCCAATTAACCAGGTAACCACCAAATAACCAGGTAACAACCAAATAACCAGGTAACAACCAAGTAACCACCAGGTAACTTCACAAAAAGACCTAATTATGCTACTTCTGTTCAAGATTGTAAACTTGTCCTAAATGTATTTCTTTGTGTACGTAAATGTGTGTGATTTGGCAACACAAGACTTCAAAACTTCTTCAGTTTACTAATATAAACATGCTACTTTCGGGTAAAGATCGTAAACTGCCTTATATCTTTACGACAACTCTAATACTTTCTTTGATGGTTGTAACGGTTGACAAATATTCTCAAATTGTCCACGAAGTGTACGATGTTCCAACTGTCCTCTTGTGTCCTCGTCCTCAGCCAAGCCCGTGAGGCCCAAGCAACTTCCTGTGTGCTCTCCCAGCAACCCCTTCTACTCCTACATCCGAGCCACTGAGCATGCCAACACCTTCAGCAACGCCGTCTTCCAGAGCAACATGACGCCACCGCCTAGCGCCGCCGGCGTCAACTCCAACCCCAACTCTGTCCAGACCAACACGTAAACAACCTTGGTCCCTTTTAGTCCCAACTCTGTCCAGACCAACACCTAAACAACCTTTGTCCCTTTTAGTCCCAACTCTGTCCAGACCAACACGTAAACAAGCTTTGTCCCTTTTAGTCCCAACTCTGTCCAGACCAACACGTAAACAACCTTTGTCCCTTTTAGTTCCAACTCTGTCCAGACCAACACCTAAACAACCTTTGTCCCTTTTAGTCCCAACTCTGTCCAGACCAACACATAAACAACCTTTGTCCCTTTTAGTCCCAACTCTGTCCAGACCAACACATAAACAACCTTTGTCTCTTTTAGTCCCAACTCTGTCCAGACCAACACGTAAACAACCTCTGTCCCTTTTAATCCCAACTCTGTCCAGACCAACACGTAAACAACCTTTATCCTTTTTAGTTCCAACACTGTTCAGACCAACACGTAAACAACCTTTGTCCCTTTTAGTCCCAACTCTGTCCAGACCAACACGTAAACAACCTTTGTCCCTTTTAGTCCCAACTCTGTTCAGACCAACACGTAAACAACCTTTGTCCCTTTTAGTCCCAACTCTGTCCAGACCAAAACGTAAACAACCTTTGTCCCTTTTAGTCCCAACTCTGTCCAGACCAACACGTAAACAACCTTTGTCCCTTTTAGTCCCAACTCTGTCCAGACCAACACGTAAACAACCTTTGTCTCTTTTAGTCCCAACTCTGTCCAGACCAACACGTAAACAACCTTTGTCCCTTTTAGTCTCAACTCTGTCCAGACTAACACGTAAACAACCTTTGTCCCTTTTAGTCCGAACTCTGTCCAGACCAACACGTAAACAACCTTTGTCCCTTTTAGTCCCAACTCTGTCCAGACCAACACGTAAACAACCTTTGTCCCTTTTAGTCCCAACTCTGTCCAGACCAACACGTAAACAAGCTTTGTCCCTTTTAGTCCCAACTCTGTCCAGACCAACACATAAACAACCTTTGTCTCTTTTAGTCCCAACTCTGTCCAGACCAACACGTAAACAACCTTTGTCCCTTTTAGTCCCAACTCTGTCCAGACCAACACGTATAGAACCTTTATCCCTTTTAGTTCCAACACTGTTCAGACCAACACGTAAACAACCTTTGTCCCCTTTAGTCCCAACTCTGTCCAGACCAACACGTAAACAACCTTTGTCCCTTTTAGTCCCAACTCTGTCCAGTCCAACACGTAAACAACCTTTGTCTCTTTTAGTCCCAACTCTGTCCAGACCAACACGTAAACAACCTTTGTCCCTTTTAGTCCGAACTCTGTCCAGACCAACACGTAAACAACCTTTGTCCTTTTAGTCCCAACTCTGTCCAGACCAACACGTAAACAACCTTTGTCCCTTTTAGTCCCAACTCTGTCCAGACCAACACGTAAACAACCTTTGTCCCTTTTAGTCCCAACTCTGTCCAGACCAACACGTAAACAACCTTCATCCCTTTTAGTCCCAACTCTGTCCAGACCAACACGTAAACAACCTTTGTTCCTTTTAGTCCCAACTCTGTTCAGATCAACACCTAAAACAACCATTGTCCCTTTTAGTCCCAACTATGTCCAGACCAACACCTAAACAAGCTTTGTCCCTTTTAGTCCCAACTCTGTCCAGACCAACACGTAAACAACCTTTGTCCCTTTTAGTCCCAACTCTGTCCAGACTTTTAGTCCCTGTGTATTCCTCTGTCATGTCTAACGTGTCCAATGGTGTCGTTGGTTAGAGTTTCTACAGCGCTGGGCTACAGAGCTGCTAGATACAATGGAGACATCCTGGAGTCCTTCCCACTAAACATTGACAATGGTGAGCATGCATCAAATGTTACTTATGTACATGATCAATATCATACATGTTACACTAATACATGATCAATATCTTGCGTATACATATACAAACCCCAAAAGCAGTGAAGTTGTCACGTTGTGTAAATGGTAAATAAAAAGAGAATACAATGATTTGCAAATCCTTTTCAACTTATATACAATTGAATAGACTGCAAAGACAAGATATTTCATGTTTACACTGAGAAACTGTTATTTTTTGCAAATATTAACTCAATTGGAATTTGATGCCTGCAACATGTTTCCAAAAAGCTGGCACAAGTGGCAAAAGAGAGTGAAAAAGTTGAGGAATGCTCATCAAAGACTTATTTGGAACATCCCACAGGTGAACAGGCTAATTGGGAACAGGTGGGTGCCATGATTGGGTACAAAAGCAGCTTCCATGAAATGCTTAGTCATTCACAAACAAGGCTGGGGCGAGGGTCACCACTTTGTCAACAAATGCCTGAGCAAATTGTTTAAGAACAACATTTCTCAAGCAGCTATTGCAAGGAATTTAGGGATTTCACCATCTAAGCTCGGTAATATCATCAAAAGGTTTAGAGAATCTGGAGAAATCACTGCACGTAAGCCATGATATTACGCACCTTGGATCCCTCAGGCGATACTGCATTAAAAAGCCTGTAAAGAATATCACCACATGGGCTCAGGAACACTTCAGAAAACCACTGTCAGTAACTACAGTTGGTCGCTACATCTGTAAGTGCAAGTTAAAACTCTACTATGCAAAGCCAAAGCCATTTATCAACAACACCCAGAAACACTTTGTTGGGCCCGAGCTCATCTAAGATGGACTGATGCAAAGTCGAAAAGTGTTCTGTGGTCTGACGAGTCCACATTTATTAGACATCTTGTCTTTGCAGTCTATTCAATTGAATATTAGTTGAAAATAATGTGTTGTATTCTCTTTTTATTTACCATTTACACAATGTGACAACTTCACTGCTTTTGTACTTTGTACTACATGTGAATATTATCCGATGCGAGTATTCGTAAAAGACAACTTCCTACTTTGTGGTTGCCAACAGGAAACAGCGTCAGTGACACACGAGACATCAATGACAACAGGTGAGCAGGTAGACACAAGTGTAGATTGTGTAGATGCATGAATGTGTGTTATGAACAAGTGTAGAGTGTGTAGATTCATGAATGTGTGTTATGAACAGGTGTAGATTGTGTAGATACATGAATGTGTATTATGAACAAGTGTAGATTGTGTAGATGCATGAATGTGTGTTATGAACAAGTGTAGATTGTGTAGATACATGAATGTGTGTTATGAACAAGTGTAGATTGTGTAGATACCTTAATGTGTGTTATGAACAGGTATAGATACATGAATGTGTGTTATGAATAGGTGTAGATACATGAATGTGTGTTATGAACAGCTGTAGATACATGAGTGTGTGTTATGAACAGGAGTAGATACATGAATGTGTGTTATAAACAGGTGTAGATGCATGAATGTGTGTTATGAACAGGTGTAGATGCATGAATGTGTGTTATGAACAGGTGTAGATACATGAATGTGTGTTATGAACAGGTGTAGATACATGAATGTGTGTTATGAACAGGAGTAGATGCATGAATGTGTGTTATGTACAGGTGTAGATGCATGAATGTGTGTTATGAACAGGTGTAGATACATGAATGTGTGTTATGAACAGGTGTAGATACATGAATGTGTGTTATGAACAGGAGTAGATACATGAGTGTGTGCTTTGAACAGGTGTTGATACATGAATGTGTGTTATGAACCGGTGTAGATGCATGAATGTGTGTTATAAACAGGTGTAGATACATGAATGTGTGTTATGAACAGGTGTAGGTACATGAGTGTATGTTATGAACAGGTGTAGATACATGAGTGTATGTTATGAACAGGTGTAGATACATGAATGTGTGTTATGAACCGGTGTAGATGCATGAATGTGTGTTATAAACAGGTGTAGATACATGAATGTGTGTTATGAACAGGTGTAGGTACATGAGTGTATGTTATGAACAGGTGTAGATACATGAGTGTATGTTATGAACAGGTGTAGATACATGAGTGTATGTTATGAACAGGTGTAGATACATGAGTGTATGTTATGAACAGGTGTAGGTACATGAGTGTATGTTATGAACAGGTGTAGATACATGAGTGTATGTTATGAACAGGTGTAGATACATGAGTGTATGTTATGAACAGGTGTAGGTACATGAGTGTATGTTATGAACAGGTGTAGATACATGAGTGTATGTTATGAACAGGTGTAGGTACATGAGTGTATGTTATGAACAGGTGTAGATACATGAGTGTATGTTATGAACAGGTGTAGGTACATGAGTGTATGTTATGAACAGGTGTAGATACATGAGTGTATGTTATGAACAGGTGTAGATATATGAGTGTATGTTATGAACAGGTGTAGATACATGAGTGTGTGTTATGAACAGGAGTGATGTGCACTGTGGCAGCGAGGTGGACGACTCCAAGAGACCCTTCATGGTCCAGCAGGAGACAGCTGCCAGTTAATACCAAGGTGTGAACACTGATACTGTCCCCCTTTCAACTTCTGATACCATGCTGATATTGGATAGTGGTACAGTATATACCAGGGGTGTCCAAGCGGTTTTAGGTCAGGGGCCACATGGAGGAAAGACTATTGCTAGTGGGCTGGGCTGGTACAATCATGGCAAGATAAGTAAGCAATTCAGATTGTTTTCTTTGTTTTACTTTGGCCAATTATAGGACACGCACATTCTGATGATGTGCATGTGAAATATTATCTTCTTGGCGAAAAACAGAACATTTTGGTGAAGTTTGGAGAAGAGACAGGTTTATGGAATGGAAGTTAGTATGGGAAGGCATACTTTTAGGTGTGTATGTGAGGGAGGGTTGCCACTCCAATGCAGTAGGTGGCAGTAATGCACCTTTGACGTGGAGTGCCCCCGCCATTAAACAAGAAGAAGAAAAAGAAGTATGGCAGATGAAATAAAAAAGAACAAATAGCAAATGTAGAAAGAAACATTTTTACAATGGAGTTCAGGGTGTGCATCGCACTTTCAACAAACTACAAAAATTATGCTGACTGGAGTGTTGGCATCTTACCGTTTCCTTATTTGATCCGTTGACTGGATCGTTTACAAAGAGAGCTTTTGCGTGTCGCTACTGCATCAGTCTGCCGCCATCTGCCGCTGATTGATCGCACCAAGTCGCTGCAGCCAATCGGGAGGGCGCTTGAAGTCAGCTGACACGTCGTCCTTGAACAGTGTCAGGCCTAACTAACACTTGCTTGACATGCGACATCCAGTGGACACGTTAGGAACAGCAGTTTCCTTCACCAAAACAATTGCAGCTTATTTTTACAGTTAGCAAACTCATCACGCAGGCTAAATTAAACCACTTCATGGGCCTGAACCGTACATCGGACACCCCCTGGTCTACACCGATATTACTATGATACCATGTCAGCAGGAATCTTACATACTTGTCTTTTTTTAGTCGTGTGGAATGTTCCAAATGAAATCAGCCAAACAGAACAATGGTAGTTAGGAAAGTATATGTGTATCGATGTATATATATGTGTATATATACACACACACACACATATATATGTATGAATATATGTATATTTATATATATATATATATATATATATATATATATATATATATATATATATATATATATATATATATATATATATATATATATATATATATATATATATATATACAGGTATATATATATATATATATATATATATATATATATATATATATATATATATATATATATATATATATATATATATATATATATATATATATATATATATATATATATATATATATATACTATATATATATATATATATATATATATATATATGTATATGTATATATATATATATATATACATACATACATATATATACATACAGTATATATATATATATATATATATATACATACATATATATATACATACAGTATATATATATATATATATATGTATATATACACATTTATATGTATATCTGTATATACATATACATTAATATGTATGTATACATATATATGTATATGTTTATCCATATATATGTATGTATATATATGTACATATATATATATATATATATATATATATATATATATATATATATATATATATATATATATATATATATATATATATATATATATATATATATATATATATATATATATATATATATATATATATATATATATATATATATATATATATACATACATATATATACATACAGTATATGTGTATATATATATGTATATATACACATTTATATGTATATCTGTATATACATATACATTAGTATGTATGTATACATATATGTTTATCCATATATATGTATATGTCTATATTTACATATATATATACATATATTTGTATATATATATATATATATATATATATATATATATATATATATAAACTGTATATACACATATATATGTATATCTGTATTTACATATACATTAATATGTATCTATAAATATATATGCATATACATATATATGTATATGTATATATTTACATATATGTATATGTCTATAAATAGATGTAAATATGGACATATACATATATATGTATGTACATATACATATTAATGTATATGTATATACAGACATACATATAAATGTGTATATATATACACACATATATGTATATATGTATATATATATATATATATATATATATATATATATATATATATATATATATATATATATATATATATATATATATATATATATATATATATATATATATATATATGTATACATACACATGTATATGTATATCTGTATATACATATACATTAATATGTATGTATATACATATATATGTATATATATATATATATATATATATATATACTGTATATATATATATATATATATATATATATATATATATATATATATATACTGTATATATATATATATGTATATATATATACACATACATACATATATATATATACATATACATATATGTGTATGTATATATATATATGTATATATATACACATTTATATGTATATCTGTATATACATATACATTAACATATACATATATAGACATATACATATATAGACATATATATGTATATATATATACATATAAGTGTATATATATATATATACTGTATATATATATATATATATATATATATATATATATATATATATATATATATATATATATATATATATATATATATATATATATATATATATATATATATATATATATATATATATATATATATATATATATATATATACATATATATATATATATATAGACTACCGTTCAAAAGTTTGGGGTCACCCAAACAATTTTGTGGAATAGCCTTCATTTCTAAGAACAAGAATAGACTGTCGAGTTTCAGATGAAAGTTCTCTTTTTCTGGCCATTTTGAGCGTTTAATTGACCCCACAAATGTGATGCTCCAGAAACTCAATCTGCTCAAAGGAAGGTCTGTTTTGTAGCTTCTGTAACGAGTTAAACTGTTTTCAGATGTGTGAACATGATTGCACAAGGGTTTTCTAATCATCAATTAGCCTTCTGAGCCAATGAGCAAACACATTGTACCATTAGAACACTGGAGTGATAGTTGCTGGAAATGGGCCTCTATACACCTATGTAGATATTGCACCAAAAACGAAACATTTGCAGCTAGAATAGTCATTTACCACATTAGCAATGTATAGAGTGTATTTCTTTATGCTAGGTTCACACCAACGGCGCTTTGACGGCGCTTTAAAGCGGCATGCAAAGCGGCGTTAAAGCGTAACAAAGCGTGATTAAAGCGTGAGGGTCGTAATGGATCGTGGGAAAGCTTGTAGTGAAGCAGGACATGCGGCAAGTTCGCCAAAAAATTTTAAACGGTTTAAAAAAATTCGGCGCTCTGTCAAGAATGGAATAAAGCGCTGAGAGCGTATCAAAGCGTAGGAAAGCTTAACAGATCTTGGTTCAAAGTGCGGACCCCAGTCTACAACTACAAATAGGAAGTGACTGTGATATTGACTAGTGACATTGAAACTTTATGTAAAACCAACACAGGATTACAAATCCATTCTCTTTTGCATCATTGCCTTTTTTATACGATGATCATTGTTTCTGTACTTCTGTGAGTTTGCTGTTTGATGTTACAGTTTGACATTACTGTCTATAATTTTTCTGTATGAAAATGTAAACAAAAATGGTTCTTAACTTTGTACTTTGTGGACAATGTTGATCCACTCTCTTGTATCATCTCATACAACATAATGTACCATTTGTCATATGAACCCCACATTATGTAACCTGATTGGTGAACAGTGATACTATTTGTGCTTTTTTGTTTGGTCAAGTTTGTTGCTTGCTGTACATGTTGATAACATCTTCCTTAATAATAAAGAGAATATGTTACGTTTAAAAGAAATGCCTTTTATTATTGTCAACTAGCATAAGAAATGAAAGATAGATATTTACTAAGATGACAAAGAAATAAAGGAAATGAAGATATAAAACATAATATAACGGAAAAAAAGAGAAATTGAAAAAATAAATGAATATAAAAAATGTGTGGAAAACAGTATACTGAGTTTTTCAAAAATTGTTTTACTTATTTGTTTATCATATTTCTCTTTTTTATTACATTATGTGTTGTATCTTGTATATAATCAAACAAAAAGAGAAATCAAATAAATAGATAAATCTAAAAAATGTGGGGAAAACTTAGTATACTGAGTTTTTCACTTTTTTTTAAACTTATTTGTTTATCATATTTCTCTTTTTTATTACATTATGTGTTTTATCTTGTATATAATAAAACAAAAAGAGAAATCAAATAAATAGATAAATCTAAAAAATGTGGGGAAAACTTAGTATACTGAGTTTTTCACTTTTTTTTAAACTTATTTGTTTATCATATTTCTCTTTTTTATTACATTATGTGTTTTATCTTGTATATAATAAAACAAAAAGAGAAATCAAATAAATAGATAAATCTAAAAAATGTGGGGAAAACTTAGTATACTGAGTTTTTCAAATTTTTATTATTATTTTTTTGTCATATTTCTCTTTTTTATTATATTATGTGTGCGCACGCAATTTATTCATCAAATTCACAAAATAATAATCGCATCAAAGGGTAATAAAGTTCAATAAAGCGTAATAAAACGTATCAAAGCGTGAGTTAAAGCGTATCAAAGCGGCATCAAATCGTGAGGAACGGTAAAAAGCGGGAAATAATTCGTATCAGAGCGTATCAAAGCATAACATTACTTCGGAGATTGGGATATTCGTGGAAAAATTGACAAAAATGACGGAGCTTTGCTCGCTGCTTTAAAGCGCGGCAAGCGTCTTTGGTGTGAACCAGGCATTAAAGTTAAGACTAGTTTAAAGTTATCTTCATTGAAAAGTACAGTGCTTTTCCTTCAAAAATAAGGACATTTCAATGTGACCCCCCAAACTTTTGAACGGTAGTGTATATATATATATATATATATATATATATATATATATATATATATATATATATATATATATATATATATATATATATATATATATACACACACATATATCTGTTTATACATATTACATATACATTAGTGTGTATATATACGTATATGTATATACATATATATGTATATACAGATACACATATATATGTATATTATGTAAAGAAGAATATACATTTTTTTGTGTCTGTCTTCCAGGTCATGACCAAAACACTGTACATGTGCAAGGACCGCCACTTTCCAGGCCCCTCCCACCCGCATGAACGCAGCACCCCCCCGCTCCTCAGTGATGATCTTTGGCTTTGTAGTCTTCTAGTCTCCTAGTCTCCTAGTCTCCTAGTCTCCTAGTCTCCTCCACCTCTCACTCAGAGATGATGTCTTTCTTGTAAATACACACACACACACACACACACACACACACACACACACTAACACACACACACACACACTAGCATGCATGTGACTTAGCAGGTTAGCTTCATGCCAGCACACGTGCAGAGTGACAAAAGCTGGATGGACTTTGCAGGTGTTTGCAGGTGAACACACACCTTCCATCAAGAGGCAACACAAAACAAAGATAGCTGCCCTTCGTCCAAACATGTCATGATCTAGGACTTGCACCCACAACCACAACATCTAGCCAGCGTCCAAACATGTCATGATCTCCGACTTGCACCCACAACCACAACCTTCATGCACAATTCTTTCAGGCGTTGATGTCTTCATTCCTTGACTTGAAGCATGATTTGGAGCACATGAGAAAGCGTGGATGTTGTCACCGTGCTGAGTCAGCGCTAATTGGAAACGACAAGCTTTTCAGGCGCGTTCGGAGGCGGAGCTTCAAATGTTTCTACTGCCTGGCTCAAGGGGTCGCTTAGCCTAGCATGACGACATGAGTGGTTGTCAAACCTCAGAAACCAGCTTCGTGACAACATTCAAACACGGTAGCACAGTAGGCCCGAGTAGTCATTAAAAACAAGGTGTTGTTCAACAACTGTGACATCACAGAGTTTGAACAGTAACACTGCGTGGGATGTTTGTGAAAGGACTACTTTAGCCTAGCATGGTGGCTAACAGTAAACCTCAATAGAAGTCTTGGGTTCAGGGAAGTCCAACCTCCCACATCCTGACCGGCCAATCAGGAGCCAGGAACGCAGCACATGTGACCTTGGACTTCCCTGTGCGTCTAACTTGAGGAAGTCCACACCACGGTTTGATCCCCAACGCGTGAACGTACAGCAGGTCTGGATTGGTTCTGGTGAGGATCCTGCGGGGCGTTGGGTGTTACGTGCAGGACCAGCTGCAGTGTGCCCAAACAACCAGCAGGAGCAAATAATACTGGACTTGTCAGGTGCATTTTTCAGAGAACCCAGACCTACTTTACCACGTTCTCTTCCAAAGTGTCAAAGATCCACGCGGCTAAAATGTTTAGCTAGCTGTTGACGCCGTGCAGGGACTAAAATAAGCACCTGACCTCCAACAGACCTATTTTCCCTTCAAGGTACACAGGAGCAGACGTGGCATCTGTAAAGCAGGAAATAATATTCCAGCACGGATTTCAAAATAATTACACATTGGAAACTAAATTCTGTCGTATTCTTATGTTTTATTGTGGATTTTTTTTATTGTCCTTCAACTGCATTCATTGATATTTATTTATTTGTAATGTATATATTTATTTATTTGTAATTTATGTATTTATTTGTAATGTATATATTTATGTGTAATGTATGTATTTGTAATGTATTTATTTATTTGTAATGTATTTATTTGTAATGTATTTATTTGTAATGTCTTTATTTATTTGTAATGTGTTTATTTATTTGAATTGTATCTTGATGACGATGATGTAATTAGTCTATTGTTTGATTAATTATTACGATGTACTTCATACAGTATATTGATGTACACGTTTCATCTATATCTGCTTCAAATTCATGTGCGGAATAATACCTGTACTACTTCATCCTGTACATGACTTCCTGTACTATTTTATCCTGTACACGACTTCCTGTACTACTTCATCCTGTACATGACTTCCTGTACTACTTCATCCTGTACACGACTTCCTGTACTACTTCATCCTGTACACGACTTCCTGTACTACTTCATCCTGTACATGACTTCCTGTACCACAATACGTAAGACACACTGATTCATTGGATTTGACATGTACTCCACATGTACTCAACATCCTGTGATACTCTCTATGTAAATACATGTACTGTACATGTACTGTACATGCTATAATACTCTGTATGTAAGTACATGTACATCCTATAAAACGCTGTATGTAAATACATGTACTGTACATGCTATAATACTCTGTATGTAAGTACATGTACTGTACATCCTATAATACTCTGTACATACATGTACTGTACATGCTATAATACTCTGTATGTAAATACATGTACTGTACATGCTATAATACTCTAAGTACATGTACTGTACATCCTATAATACTCTGTATGTAAATACATGTATGGTACATCCTACAATACTCTGGATGTAAGTACATGTACTGTACATGTTATAATACTCTGTATGTAAATACATGTACTGCATTGTGTGTTGGAGCTCAATAAAGTTAGACAAAACATTTTGATGCATTGAATGACTTTTTTAACATTAGCGCACTCTAGTGGTTAATATTTGTCATTACAACACATATGTGTGTGTGTGTATATATATATATATATATATATATATATATATATATATATATATATATATATATATATATATATATATATATATATATATATATATATATATATATATAGATATATATATATATATATATATATATATATATATATGTGTGTGTGTATATATATATATATATATATATATATATATATATATATATATATATATATATACATATCTATATATCTATATATCTATATAGATATATATATATATATATATATATATAGATATATATATCTATATATATATATATATATATATATATATATATAGATATATACATCTATATATATATATATATATATATATATATATATATATATATATATATATATATATATATGTATATATATATATATATATATATATATATATATATATATATATATATATATATACATATATATATATATACATATATATATACAGTGGGGCAAAAAAGTATTTAGTCAGCCACCCATTGACAATCAATGGGTGGCTGACTAAATACTTTTTTGCCCCACTGTATATATATATATATATATATATATATATATATATATATATATATATATATATATATATATATATATATATATATATATATATATATATATATATACATATATATATATATATATATATATATACATACACATGAGCTTTGGGTTATGACCGAAAGGACAAGATCAAGGGTACGAGCGGCCAAAATGAGTTTCCTCCGTCGGGTGGTGGGGCTCTCCCTTGGAGATAGGGGGAGACGTTCTACCATCTGGGAGGAGATCAAAGTAAAGCCACTGCTCCTCCACATGGAGAGGAGCCAGATGAGGTGGTTTGGGCATCTGGTCAGGATGCCACCCGAACGCCTCCCTAGGGAGGTGTTTAGGCCACGTCCGATCGGTAGGAGGCCACGGGGAAGACCCAGGACACGTTGAGAAGACTATGTCTCCTGGCTGGCCTGGGAAGGCCTCGGGATCCCCCAGGAGGAGCTGGACCAAGTGGCTGGGGAGAGGGAAGTCTGGGCTTCCCTGCTTAGGCTGCTGCCCCCGCGACCTGACCTCGGATAAGCGGAAGAAGATGGATGGATGGATGGATGGTTCCCCGATAGTCCTTAAACTAAAGTTAAGGACTTTGTACACACTGACACAAAGTCAAAGTCCTGTGTGTTCTTTGTGTGTCTAGATATTACATATCTACATGTTACGTATCTATATGTTACATATCTATATGTTACATATCTGCATGTTGCGTATCTATATGTTACGTATCTATGTTACATATTTACATGTTACGTATCTATATGTTACGTATATATATGTTACGTATCTATGCGTTACGTATCTATATGTTACGTATCTATATGTTACATATCTATATGTTACATAACTATCTGTTACGTATCTACATGTTACGTATCTATATGTTACATATGTACATGTTACGTGTCTATATGTTACATATCTACATGTTACGTATCTATATGTTACATAACTACATGTTACGTATCTACATGTTACGTATCTATGTTACATATGTACATGTTACGTGTCTATGTTACATATCTATATGTTACACATCTATCTGTTACGTATCTATATGTTACGTGTCTACATGTTACGTATCTACATGTTACGTATCTATATGTTACGTATCTATATGTTACATATCTATATGTTACATAACTACATGTTACGTATCTACATGTTACGTATCTATATGTTACATATGTACATGTTACGTGTCTATATGTTACATATCTATATGTTACATATCTATATGTTACATATTTGCATGTTACGTATCTATTAGTTACGTATCTATGTTACTAATTTACATGTTACGTATCTATATGTTACGTATCTATATGTTACATATGTACATGTTACGTGTCTATATGTTACATATCTATATGTTACATATCTATCTGTTACGTATCTATATGTTACGTGTCTACATGTTACGTATCTACATGTTACGTATCTGTATGTTACGTATCTATATGTTACATATCTATATGTTACATAACTACATGTTACGTATCTACATGTTACGTATCTATATGTTACATATGTACATGTTACGTGTCTATATGTTACATATCTATATGTTACATATCTATCTGTTACGTATCTACATGTTACGTATCTATATGTTACATATCTATATATTACGTATATACAGTACAGTACAGGCCAAAAGTTTGGACACACCTTCTCATTCAATGTGTTTTCTTTATTTTCATGACTATTTACATTGTAGACTGTCACATCAAAACTATGAATGAACACATGTGGATTTATGTACTTAACAAAAAAAGGTGAAAACATGTTTTATATTCTAGTTTCTTCAAAATAGCCACCTTTTGCTCTGATTACTGCTTTGCACACTTTTGGCACACTCTTGGCTTTAAGCACACCTGTGAAGTGAAAACCATTTCAGGTGACTACCTCTTGTAACATACAGACACCTAACATATAGTTATGTAACATGTATATACGTAACATGTAGGTACGTAACATGTAGATATGTAACATATAGATATGTAACATATAGATACGTAACATATAGATACGTAACATGTAGATACGTAACATGCAGACACGTAACATGTAGATACGTAACATATAGATACGTAACATGTAGACACGTAACATGTAGACATGCACGTAACATGTAGACAAGTAACATGTAGACACGTAACATGTAGATATGTTGCATATATATACGTAACATACAGATATGTAACATTCAGATATGTAATATATAGATACGTAACATAGATATGTAACATATAGACACATAGTATATACATATGTAACATATAGATATGCAACATATAGACACATAGTATATACGTAGATATGTAACATATAAACACAGTATATAGATATGTAACAGTGACGTGCGGTGAGGTTCATGGCTGGTGAGGCACTGACTTCATCACAGTCAGATTTAGAAACATATGAACCCTAAAGAGTATCTTATTCACCATTTGATTGGCAGCAGTTAACGGGTTATGTTTAAAAGCTCATACCAGCATTCTTCCCTGCTTGGCACTCAGCATCAAGGGTTGGAATTGGGGGTTAAATCACCAAAAATGATTCCCGGTCGCGGCGCCGCTGCTGCCCACTCCTCCCCTCACCTCCCAGGGGGTGATCAAGGGGATGGGTCAAATGCAGAAGACAAATTTCATTACACCTAGTGCGTGTGTGACAATCATTGGTACTTTAACTTAACTTTAACTTTACACATACAAACTGTAGCACACAAAAAAGCATATTTAATAAAAAAAAACCTTATTATGGTCTTACCTTTACTTATAAATGAAGTCCATGCACCGCTGTTGTGCTGGATTAATGCACCCCCGCCGTAGAATGCACAACTAAAGCCCACACTTAAACTTTCCACGTGCAAGATTAAATCTATTTAAAAAAGTTATTTAATAAGAAGCCAAAAAGTTCAAAAACAATAATGTTCGTGTTGGAGGAGTTGTGAATGAATGAAATATGAAATCCGTGCTGCAGTCTGCAGGTGTACCTAATGTTGTGGCCCAGCAGTCATTCACAACTCCTCCAACACGAACATTATTGTTTTTGCACTTTTTGGCTTCTTATTAAAGGCCTACTGAAATGATTTTTTTTTATTTAAACGGGGATAGCAGATCCATTCTATGTGTCATACTTAATCATTTTGCGATATTGCCATATTTTTGCTGAAAGGATTTAGTATAGAACAACATCGATAAAGTTCGCAACATTTGGTCTCTGATAAAAAAAAAAACCTTGCCCCTACCGGAAGTAGCGTGACGTTGTCAGTTGTTCACTCCCTCATATTTTCCTATTGTTTTCAACGCAGCTAGAGCTATTTGGACCATTACCCCATTAATTTGAGCGAGGATGAAAGATTCGTGGATGAGGAACGTTAGAGTGACGGACTAGAATGCAGTGAAATACATATTTTTTTTCGCTCTGACCGTAACTTAGGTACAAGCTGGCTCATTGGATTCCACACTCTCCTTTTTCTATTGTGGATCACGGATTTGTATTTTAAACCACCTCGGATACTATATCCTCTTGAAAATGAGAGTCGAGAACGCGAAATGGACATTCAGTGCCTTTTATCTCCACGACAATACATCGGCGAAACGCTTTAGCTACGAGCTAACGTGATAGCATCGTGCTTTAACTGCATATAGAAACAAAAAAAATAAACCCCTGACTGAAAGGATAGATAGAAAATCAACAATACTATTAAACCGTGGACATGTAAATACACGGTTAATGCTTTCCAGGCTGGCGAAGGTTAACAATGCTGTGCTAACGACGCCATTGAAGCCTACTTAGCAACCAGACCTCACAGAGCTATGCTAAAAACATTAGCTCTCCATCTACGCCAGCCAGCCTTCATCTGCTCATCAACACCCGTGCTCACCTGCGTTCCAGCGATCGACGGAAGGACGAAGGACTTCACCCGATGCGTTTGGCGGCCCGGAGACGTAGGAAGTCAAGGTGAGGTCGCCGGCTGGCGCGTCTGCTCTCCAACAAAGTCCTCCGGTTGTGTTGCTGTAGTCCGCTGCTAATACACCGATCCCACCTACAACTTTCTTCTTTGCAGCCTTCATTGTTCATTAAACAAATTGCAAAAGATGTCCAGAATACTGTGGAATTATGAAATGAAAACAGAGCTTTTTGTATAGGATTCTACGGGGTACCATAACTTCCGTTTAACTGACTACGTCACGCGCATACGTCATCATACCGAGACGTTTTAGCCGGATATTTCCCGGGAAATTTAAAATTGCACTTTATAAGTTTACCCGGCCGTATTGGCATGTGTTGCAATGTTAAGATTTCATCATTGATATATAAACTATCAGACTGCGTGGTCGGTAGTAGTGGGTTTCAGTAGGCCTTTAAATAACTTTTTTAAATAGATTCAATCTTGCACGTGGAAAGTTTAAGTGTGGGCTTTAGTTGATATAACACGTCAGGGGGTGCATTCTACGGCGGGAGTGCATTCTCTACCACCAGGAGGTGGGATTACTGCGAGCCTCAGCCAGTGCGTCTTCGCAGCCGTTTTATGATGGCTCAGCACAAGAAATATGTTACACACATACAGTTGTTGACAAAATACACTGTACATTATATACTTCAGCTAACTAAACTATGGAAATGTATAATATAGTTCATATAGCAATACGGTCTCACTGCACAGCAGGCCAGCAGTTAGCCGAGTCCGCAATCCATGTTGAGGGACAACGCAGTGACGTGCCTCAACTGGCTGCTGATCACAGCACCATCTCTTCTCAGTATTTGAACGGCAAATGTGAAAATTCAGCGATGTTGAATAAAAATAATCTAAAACTGGTGAAGTTAAATGGAAAATAACTTTATAGTATAATTACTGAATACATATAACAATTAAAAAATTTTTTTTTCTTTTTACATTTTTTTTCTTTCCATGATGGCACGTGAGGCCCCACCTCCCCTGACTGCACGTCATTGGTATGTATGTATGAAACGATGGTATGTATGTGAGTATATGTGTATTTGTATGTACAATATATTTGACTCCCAGTGTGTGTGGGAGCCCGAGTACGGCTCCAGCCACCCAGAGAGCCCAACCCACAAACAGCAGGTGTGGTGCCCAGGGAACCAGGAACCACCGGCCCCACGCAGCCAGGCCGGCCAACGACAGGAACCCCAGAGCCAGGCCCACCGTGCCGCCCGTAAGAGCCAGCAGCAGGCCGCAAACAGACGCACCCGGCAGAGGACAAGGCACGAGAGAAGCAGGGGACAGCCAGACCTCAAGCCAGCGAGAGACCACACCCCACACGGGCAGAAAGGCGGGAGGCCCCGCCCAGGAGGCCCAGAGACTCCCCGCAACCGGACGGGAAGACCGCCCCCGCCCCACCAGCAACCGGTCCCACACGAACCCACCCCCCACCCCCGGAGAGCACGGCACGGCCCTCCCACGGCCACCCCACCCAAGCCGACCGCCGCAGGACCGCCCAGCACGGGGCCACGGGAACCACCCACCCCACCCGCAGGGACCCCAAGGATGGAGATGGAACAACCAGCAACCACCCTCTCGAGTTACCCCCCTGAGGGAGGGGAAAAAATAAAAAATAATCGAATCCCTTTTTGAGAACCGGTTCCCGTATATATATATATATATATATATATATATATATATATATATATATATATATATATATATATATATATATATATATATATATATATATATATATATATATATGAAATACTTGAGTTGGTGAATTTTAGCTGTAAATATACTCCCCTATTAACCACGCCATTAACCACGCCCCCAACCACGCCCCCGCCCCCCACCTCCCGGTATCGGAGGTTTCAAGGTTGGCAAGTATGATATATATATATATATATATAGATATGTAACGTATAGACACGTAGTGTATGGATATGTAACATATAGACATGTAGTATATAGACATGTAACATATAGATATGTAACATATAGACACGTAGTATATAGATACGCAACATATAGACATGTAACATATATTCACGTAGTATATCTATATGTACCATATGGATATGTAACATATAGATATGTAAAATATAGGTACTTACCATATAGATATGTAACATAGAAATATAACATAAATATATGTAACATGTAGATATGTAACATGTAGATATATAGACATGTAGATACGTACCATATAGATATGTAACATATAGATATGTAACATATAGATGTACAGACGCACACACAGCTGGTAAACCAAACCCGACCCAGCAACACTCAGAACTGCAATAAACAGAACAATTGAGAGGAGACACAAACACGATACAGAACAAACCAAAAGTAGTGAAACAAAAATGAATATTATCAACAACAGTATCAATATTAGTTACAATTTCAACTTAGCAGTGATTAAAAATCCCTCTTTGACATTATCATTAGACATTTATTTAAAAGAAAAAAAGAACAATAGTGTCACAGTGGCTTACACTTGCATCGCATCTCATAAGCTTGACAACACACTGTGTCCAATATTTTCACAAAGATAAAATTAGTCATATTTTTGGTTCATTTAATAGTTAAAACAAATGTACATTATTGCAATCAGTTGATAAAACATTGTCCTTTACAATTATAAAAGCTTTTTACAAAAATCTACTACTCTGCTTGTATGTCAGCAGACTGGGGTAGATCCTGTTGAAATCCTATGTATTGAATGAATAGAGAATCCTTTAAAATCTTGGCAAAATTCTTAGCCACACGATTATCAAATGTAATAGGAAAATTAATTCATACTGACCAAACTGGTTTCATGGAAGGTCGACAATCTTCAGACAATACAAGGAAATTGTTTAATGTTATTTACTATGCTAGAAGTCTCCCTTATCCCACAGCAGTATATACTGTTGATGCGGAGAAGGCATTCGACCGCATAAACTGGTCATTTATGTTTTGCACATTACGTAAATTTGGATTTGGAGATAATTTTATACAATGGATTAAGATGCTTTATACAAGGCCCACGGCATCAGTCAAAACCAATAATCATATTTCAGAACCTTTTTCGTTAAAAAGAGGAGTAAAACAGGGATGTCCTGCATCTGGATTATTATTTAATTTGGTTATTGAACCCTTAGCTGCAAAAATAAGAAGTGAAAATAATATTCAATAAAAATTGGCTCTCAGTATAATAAGCTATCGATGTATTGTGACGACATAATTCTCTACCTGTCACATGTTAACTCCTCTTTTCACTATATCAATAATGCAGTGACGTGCAGTCAGGGGAGGCAGGTGAGGCGGGGCCTCACGTGCCATCATGGAAAAAAAAAAAATGGAAAAAGAAAAAAAATTAATTAAATTGTTATATGTATCCAGTGATTATACTATAAAGTTATTTTCTATTTAACTTCACCAGTTTTAGATTATTTTTATTCAAAATCGCTGAATTTTCACATTTGCCGTTCAAATACTGAGAAGAGACTTGCAGTGAGTCAGCAGCCAGTTGAGCCTCACCATGGATTGCGCAATGACTCGGCTAACTGCTGGCCTGCTGTGCAGTTAGAACGCATTGCTGTATGAATTATATTATAAATGCCCATAGTTTAGTTAGCTGAGGTATATACAGGTAATGTACAGTGTATTTTGTCAACAACTGTATGTGTGTAACGTATTTCTTGTGCTGAGCAATCATAAAACGGCTGCGCAGACACACTGGGTGAGGCACGCCTCATGGTGGTAGAGGGCGCTAGTGATCCCAGGGAACATTCTTGCGACTACTCGGCTGCAGAATAAGTGACAACAAGCAGCAACAGTTAGCAAGTGAAGTGCAGCGGCAGCGATCGTTTATTTTTTCCTCTCGCCTGGACTTTTACCATGGAGGATTACATATCTAAAATAAAACAGTTTTCTAAACTGGACTTTCAATCGAAGCAGGAGGTAATAATTAAACGAAGATCTCCATCGAGACAGAGAGACTTTTAAAACTGAAGAAAGATAAGGAAGACTTCTATAAACAAGTTATCGATGCTTTTATTCAGAAGGAGCGGCGCATGGACTTCATTTATAAGTAAAGGTAAGACCATAATAATGTTTTTTTATTAAATGTGCTTTTTTGTGTGCTACTGTTTGTATGTGTAAAGAATGCTGGTATGTGCTTTTAAACATAACCTGTTAACTGCTGCCAATCAAATGGTGAATAAGATATTCTTTAGGGTTCATATGTTTGTAAATCTGACTGTGATGAAGTCAGTGCCTCACCACCTATGAACCTCACCGCACGTCACTGCAATAATGTTATCACTGAATATGGCTGTTTATCAGGGTATAAAGTCAATTGGGACCAATGTGACATATTACCACTTAATAAACACTGCAAGAAATCACAAGTTCAGAACTCCAAAATTAAATGGAAAGAGGCAGAAATCATATATGTAGGACTACACATTACACCAAACCTTTATACAAGCAGAGATCTAAATCTTAGACATTTAAAAAATAAGATAGAATCCAAAATGGAACGCTGGTCACGTCTCCAAATATCACTTTGGGGTTGGGTGAACATAGTAAAAATTAGTATACTGCCAGCAGTTAATTATATACTGAAAATGATGCCTGTCTTAATTAATAAAAGTTGGTTTAAGAAAATACATACAATGATATCACATTTTATATGGTGTGGAAAGAAGGCCTGTTGTTCATACTTAAGGTTGTCTTGTACACAAGATAAAGGAGGACTACAATTACCAAACTTCTTACATTATTATATCTCCTTCGGTTGTGAACAAGCAAGCCACTTATTTCATTCTTCTGCAGATAAGGACTGGATCAACATAGAAAAAAATATGTTAATGAATTTGGACATTGATGTGGGGAGTTTATGTTATATTAAAACAATACCTAATGAATTGAGGCAGAGCCCAATAGAAGCCACATTTAACATTCTAAAACTGTGTCAGAAAGTACTAGGAATCAAGTCAATGACATCTGTAAATCAACCGCTTTGGTACAATCCTAATATCATAATTTTAAAAAATGTGGTTAAATGGACAACATGGAAAGACAGAGGTATTACTAAACCTCATCATATTATTAATAAAAACTCTTTTAAACTGTTCAATGATTTAGTTGATCAATATAATGTACCCAGAAATCATTTTTTTAATTTTATCTCTTTAAAACACGCTGTAAATAAATGCATATCCTCTGAAAATATGTCTTTAAATAGCCATGAACTGGAAGATGCACTTTTTAATCAAGATACATTTAAGAAATTAATTAAATTATTTTATGGAATAATAAATGAACACCACACTAGAAATGCAAATGATGCATGTGTTCGGAAATGGATGATGGACTTAAACATTTTA
Source organism: Entelurus aequoreus (assembly GCF_033978785.1). Classification (NCBI taxonomy): domain Eukaryota; kingdom Metazoa; phylum Chordata; class Actinopteri; order Syngnathiformes; family Syngnathidae; genus Entelurus; species Entelurus aequoreus. The sequence goes on from NC_084731.1 coordinate 72,763,480, forward strand.
GATGTAAGAGACATATCATGGAATGATATTTGGAAAAATGCCAATAAGCCCTTTAGAAGCATTAAAGATAAACTGACTCAATTTAAGATATTGAATAGATTGTATTTTACATCTTCTCAGCTGTTTAAAATTGGTGTAGTAGATAGCAAGTTATGTATGAAGTGTCGGGCAGCCAAGGCAACTCTTGTTCATTTATTGTGGGAATGTCAGAGAATAAAAGAGTCATGGTTGAAAACAACAAAAGAATCAATCACAGTCCTTAATATAAATATCCCAATGACACTGCAAACTTGTATTCTTGGGGATCTCCATCAATTTAGTAACGTGTCATCAAAGAGTAAAAATGCATTTCTTTCAATATGCATAATAACAAAAAGGGTAATATTAAAAAAATGGATGGATGTTGATAGTCCAACTCATACTGACTGGTACACACAAGCTATGGAGATGATATCAGTAGAAAAAACTGCATTTAGTTTAGATAATAATGACTCATATATTGGAATAGGGGATCCATTATTTAAATTTGTATAAACTATTAAATGAACCAAAATATGACTTATTATATCTTTGTGGAAAATATTGGACACAGTGTGTTGTCAAGTTTATGAGATGCGATGCAAGTGTAAGCCACTGTGACACTATTGTTTTTATTTTTATTTTATTTTATTTATTAATGTTTGTAATGATAATATCAATGAGGGATTTTTAATCACTGCTATGTTGAAATTGTTACTAATATTGATACTGTTGTTGATAATATTCATTTTTGTCTCACTACTTTTAGATTGTTCTGTGTCATGTTTGTGTGTCCTCAATTGCTCTCAATTGCTTTGTTTATTGCTATTCTGAATGTTGCCGAGTCGGGTTTGGTTTTGTTGAAATTGTATTGCATTATTATGGTATTGTTGTGTATTGTTTTCATTAAAAAAAATAAAATAAATAAAATTAAAATAAAAATAGTTTTTGAATCGAGAATCGTGTTGAATTGAAAAAAAAAATCGATTTTGAATCGAATCGTGACCCCAAGAATCGATTTTGAATCGAATCGTGGGACACCCAAAGATTCACAGCCCTAATATGTATCTATATATATATATATATTAGATATCAAATCAAATCAAATCAACTTTATTTATAAAGCACATTTAAAATTTACCACAGGGGTAGCCAAAGTGCTGTACAATGGGCAGGTTAAAAGATAATACGAGAACAGAGCAAACACAACACAAATCAAACAGAACACGATAAAAAATAAATAAATAAAATATAAAAACATAAAAACATAAAAACAGGTTCACAGCAGGTGTATTATGGGGCGCCATTGCAGGATGGATATCACTCAGTGTTAAAGGCCTACTGAAACCCACTACTACCAACCACGCAGTCTGATAGTTTATATATCAATGATGAAATCTTAACATTGCAACACATGCTAATACGGCCGGGTTAACTTATAAAGTGCAATTTTAAAATTCCCGCCACACTTCCGGTTGAAAAACTCCTTTGGATATGATTTATGCGCGTGACGTCACAAAAGCAACGGAAGTGGTTGGACCCCATCGGACCCGATAGAAAAGCCTCTTGTTTTCTTCGACAAAATTCCACAGTATTCTGGACATCTGTGTTGGTGAATCTTTTGCAATTTGTTTAATGAACAATGGAGACCGCAAAGAAGAACGTTGTAGGTGGGATCGATCGGTGTCTTAGCGGCTAAGTACAATACTGTAATATCTGTGATATTTGCATTAGTGTACTGTGTCTTTAAGGGTTTGGGGAACGCACATGCGCGAGTGAGTTGGCGGAGAACTTGAGTGTGTGTGAGCATGACTTTTGGCTAACAGCAGCTCGTGTATGTGTGTGCGTTACTTTTTGAACTACAACCAGTTACCGCTTGTTAATAAAGCGATTGAGCAATTTGTTTAATGGACAATGGAGACTGCAAATAAGAAAGTTGTAGGTGCGATCGGTGGAGCGGCGGACTACAGCAACACCAACACCAGGAGGTTGTGTTGTGTTTTGAGCAGGATAACAGACGCACTACGGCGAGTACAGCTTTGGATTCCAAACATTTGATCGCTTGCCCGTACGTGCGTGTCGATATGAGCATGTGACGTACGTAACTTTGGGGAAATATATGTTTCTTGCCGACTCTGATGGCGGCCGGGGTGTCGTCAAAAGCGTACAACACCCGCCGCCGCATCTAAGTTAGCTACACAGCTAGGTTAGCTTCTGTTTTTTTAGCTTCGCCAAGCGGAATATTATTAATCGTGTATTTACATGTTCATGGTTTAATAGTATTATTGATCTTCTGTCCATCCATCCAGTCAGGTTTTTTTTTATTTAGTTTCTATCTGCATTTGAGACTGCTGCTATCACGTTGGCTACGTAGCTAGGTTAGCTTCTATTTTTTTTTAGCTTCGCAAAGCTGAATATTATTAATCGTGTATTTACATGTTCAGTCACTGTGAATGTCCATTTCGCGTTCTCGACTCTCATTTTCAAGAGGATGTAGTATCTGAGATGGTTTAAAATACAAATCTGTGATACACAATAGAAAAAAGAGAGAGTGTGGAATCCAATGAGCCAGCTTGTACCTAAGTTACGGTCAGAGCGAAAAAAGATACGTCCATCACTGCCTCTCAAGTCCTTCACTGTAACGTTCCTCATCTACGAATCTTTCATCCTCGCTCAAATTAATGGGGTAATCGTCACTTTCTGGGTCCGAATCTCTCTTGCTCCATTGTAAACAACGGGGAATTGTGAGCAGCACTACTGCTTGTGACGTCACGCTACTTCCGGTACAGGCAAGGCTTTTTTTTTATCAGCGAGCAAAAGTTGCGAACTTTATCGTCGATTTTCTCTACTAAATCCTTTCAGCAAAAATATGGCAATACCGCGAAATGATCAAGTATGACACATAGAATGGATCTGCTATTCCCGTTTAAATAAAAAAAATTCATTTCAGTAGAACTTTAAAAGCCATGGAATAAAAGTATGTTTTTAAGAGAGATTTAAAAACAGGAAGAGAGGAGGCTTGTCTAACACTCAGAGGTGGGTCGTTCCAGAGCTTGGGAGCAGCAGCGGCGAAAGCTCTGTCACCTCTAAGCTTCAGCCTTGTGTCAGGGACCGTCAGTAGCAGCTGATCGGCTGATCTTAGGGATCGGGTGGGGCAGTAAGGCTGAAGAAGGTCGGAGAGATATGTTGGCGCGAGGTTGTTTAGACATTTAAAAACAAATTTAAGGAGTTTCAAATTGATTCGGTAACGCACAGGGAGCCAGTGAAGGGACGCTAATATAGGGGTGATGTGCTCACGTCTGCGGGTCTGTGTTAGCAGACGAGCAGCATAGTTCTACACGAGCTGCAGGCGGGCGAGGGAGGCCTGGCTAATGCCTACATACAGGGCATTGCAGTAGTCAAGACGAGTCGAGATAAAGGCGTGGATTAATTTCTCGAGATCATGTCCTGATAGAAGCGGTTTCACTTTCGCTATTTGGCGTAATTGATAAAAGCTTTTTTGAACGACGCTGCTGATTTGTTTTTCGAATTTAAAATCTGAGTCGAACTTTACCCCCAGGTTTGTGACACAGTCGCTGAGATACGGGGTCAGAGTGCCGAGGTCAACGTTCGGGGAGGGGGAGCGACTTGGACCGAACAACATAACTTCTGTTTTGTCTTCATTTAGGCTCAGGAAGTTAGCTGAAAGCCAGGCTTTGATGTCGTGCGGCAGTCAATAAGACGTTGAACCGTGTTATTTTGTGCCATGGGAAAATAAATCTGGCAATCATCGGCATAAAAATGAAATGCAATATCGTACTTCCTAAAAATAGAACCAAGGGGGAGAAGGTAAAGCGCAAATAAGATTGGGGAAAGGATTGAGCCCTGGGGAACCCCATGTGGTAAAGGAGCTGTGGAAGACATAAAACTGTCTATTTTTACACAAAAACTCCTGTCGGTTAGGTACGACCGGAACCAGTTGAGGGCGGCGCCCTTAATGCCCACACAGTTCTCAAGATGAGTGATAAAGGTGGCGTGGTCGACGGTATCGAACGCAGCAGACAGATCTAAAAGCACCAGGACAACATATTTACCAGAATCAGTTGACAGGAGGATATCGTTAAAAACTTTTAGAAGCGCTGACTCTGTGCTGTGGAGGGCTTTAAAACCGGACTGGAACAGCTCAGTGATACCATTATCCTCTAAGAAGGGCAACAACTGACTGTAGACAACCTTCTCTAATATTTTAGAAATGTATGGAAGATTAGAGATAGGTTTAAGGTTAGAGAGGAGAGAGGGGTAGAGGCCTGTTTTTTTAAGTAGAGGTCGTACCACTGCATGTTTAAACTCTACTGGAACTATTCCAGAAGAGAGGCTACTATTGATAATGTTAAGGACACTTGATCCAATAGTAGCAAGTACCTCCTTAAACAGGCGAGGTGGGAGGGAGTCTGCAGGAGAACCAGAGGGCTTTATATGACTAACTGTGTCATTTAAAAAAGAAAAGGTCACCGGCTCAAACTGATGGAAAACAGAAGAGAAATGCAGAGGAACAGAAGGGTCACAAATTTGTCAGTGAAAAAATGGAGACAATTTTCACAGAATTCAAAAGAAGCATCAAAACCAACAGATTTGGGAGCATCAATGACAGTGTTGATAGTTTTAAACAGAACTCTGGGGTTGTTACAGTTAGAAGATATAATCTGAGATAGATATTGTTGCGTTGACCAGCATTCCTCCAATGGGGAATTCAAATTGCTAGTCTCTCCCAGATTCTTTTTATGGCACATAAGCTGATGTTTATATTCAATCAACAGGCAGTAATTGGTATTTTGTGGTTTATTCTCCAAGCTTAGAGGACAAACGTGAGACCAATCTAGCACACCCGCGTTCCCCAGATCGATCTAGCTCGGTCTCCCCTCAAACCCCCGGAAGTCCCGTGATCTTCCCTTTGTCCCTCGCCCCCACTCCCTTTGTTTAGACTACTCCGAGTTATCTCTACTCTGACACATTCCAATCTAGAAGGCCAACACCTTACTATGAGACTCAAAAGAAGGAAGAATACTAGCTATTCTTTATATGACTATAGGAGTTTAGAAAGAAGTAACACTTAAATATGGATATGATTCTGATCTGCTTCCAACAAGTCCCCCTTTAAGATCTTCTAATAAGATCTTTATTACTTGTACAAACTTATAAAGCACGCCCCACATTAAAGTAGGTGCTGTTTTTTTTCTTTAAGCAAGCTAGCAATAAAACAACAGCTTATTTACATGGGAGATAGATGGAGGGAGTCCACGTCAATGTCGTCATGGTCAGGGAAGTAAACCAACAATTCTCGAAAGTCTTAAAGTTACCACTTTGCTAGACCCCCTTTAGTGACACTTAGCCCAAGGGGCGATAAAGCAACCGCATGAGGCTATGATGGCCAAAAAAGCTCCGAATGGAGACCAAGACAGACTTAATTAGGTCAGTCCACCTGCCTAATGTGCTTTGAAGCCAATCTTTGAAGGGGTCAGAGGGGGTAGTGTTGTTAGGAATGAAGGTACAGCATTGGTCACCAAACATTGCACACACTCCTTCTTCCTTGGCTAGGATGCGGTCAAGGGCTATGCGGATCTGAACGGCCCTGAGGGAGGTCGGGGCAAGTTGTTCAGAAAGTCCCTCAACGGCGTCACGAGTCAGGTTGGTTAGTCTCAACGGCGGTGGGGAGTTAGAGAGGCCGCTGAAACAGGAGTTCCAAGGGGTGTTAATTTGGTGAGTGGGGTCACCAGTCTAACCATAGCACAAAGCCCAACGGCTGACGTCGGGATTCTAATGTACAATCTGTGCTTCCGACAACACCAGAATAAGTCAGCTCGTGCCCAAGGGCCTATCCTAGAGCCATCTATCAGTGTGGTGCACCAGTAACGGTTGATGTCACCCAATTTGTTGGGGGATGAAGAGGGTCCTGTAATTTGAAAACGCGTGTAATTCAGCTTTTGGGCCACAAAGGGAAGAAGTCGGGTGGCATTGTCAACAGAAGGGTACACATGTCAGTCAGGGGCGGGGTAAGTGTGGGAAAAGGGACGTCCAGCGGAAGAAGCAACACAGTCACCCAGGTTTTGGCATCCACCTGAGCCACAGGTTGTCTGCACCCGCTCCTAAGGTCAAAGGTCAAAGTTACCAGGCCTTCGGTGGTGATGTCATTAGCACGCACAGATGTGAGCCTTTGAAACACCACCGAGGTGGGGTGGTACTTTAGGTGCTACAGAGGGTGTAGAGGTAGTTAACGCCCTCTCAAGGACATTAATTTGAATAATTCCTTTAGCGTCTGTATCAGTCAGGTCAAGCCCCAAAACAACATAAAAGGGACGATGGGCACAACTTACCAGAGTATGTTGTCTGCATCTGACACCAATGGTTCAGGGTTGAGTCGTAACAAATATAGAGGTTATTACCACGGTAATAGCTATTGTGTCCCCCGTAATTAATCACACTGCACAGGTCAAAAATAAGTCTTGCTATCCCCTTTGACCCAGTCTATTTAAAGTCCGCTGTATGTTCTTAGACACTTGTCAGTCACTGTCGTCAGGAAGGATGAACTGAGACACAAAGACAGTAGAACACGCCCAAGCACCAGTCCGTCAGGGAACACTACCGGGTGTAACATCCTGCCTTTCGTCTATCAATATCAGAGTAATTTAGGTAACAAAACGGGGATAAACATCAAACTTTTCACTTAATGTAACGACACAGATAGTTATGCTGCAAACAAGCAAGAAAAACTAAGAAACATTTAGCATACTGGATTGGTCTCACACAAGGATATACAATATAGAAGTTGAAAAGAGTAATGTAGGTAGAAAATCTCTCTCGTCTCCTGGGCTGAGGGGCAGATGTTGTGGCGATGTCAGCAATGACATCCCCTGGTGATCTGTCAGGTTCTTCAGCTGTAGTGCAGAGGGAGAGGTGGTACCAGGTGTCCCCTCCACCAGCCAGTCGAAGGGCGTGGGATGTCCGTTCCACGACCTTGAAGGGACCAGTCCACCTGAGCTCCGTCCACTTGTGTTTGATGACCTTGATCTTGACCCTCTCAGCGGGCGGAAGGGAATCTGTACAGAAGAACTGGCACACAAATTCTGCAATTTTTTGTGTAAAATACCATTTTGGTTTTACGCTGAGTCCTCCTTCCATGGGGGGCACCTGGTCCTGTGAATGGCTGACCTGTATGCAGCTCATAGGGTGAAAAACTCTAAGGGCAGTAAAACAGTTTTATTCACAGACCTTCGAATGATCATTAACGCTAATTGCAACATGTCAATCCAATTAAATTTGGTCTGTGCACAGATTTTAGCCAATTACTTTTTGATGTTCTGGTCCATCCTTTCAACCTTGCCTTGGGACTGACGATGGTACCCCTACCTGTGTTCTAGTCCGAAAGCCTTTTTGACCAAGGCTAAGTGAGTACTTTTTTAAATGGTTGCCGTTGTCTGACCTAATCTTTTTGGGGAAACCATGTCGGGGTACTAGGTCATTCACAAGTCATTTAATTACTGATATTGCATCCTCTTTTGAGGTTGTTGTTGCTTCCGGCCAACCACTGTGATTGTCAACACAAGTCAGTACGTACCTTTTCCCTTGTACCGTATTGATCATATCAGTGAAATCAAAGACTATACATGGTTCACCCTCACCTCCTCCATATTCTAAATTTGATATACTAAAGTACTATCGATGTGTAAAATCATTATTTTCAAATTAAAATTAGTTATAACTTCTTACCCACGGGAAAAATGTTAAAACTATGGAATGTGTCAGAGTCGGAAAATTGTCGATTTTGTTCCAAGGAGTCTGTATCCACCTTTACTCACCCCCTTCTGTTTCTGAAAAAAAGGACTGTGTTAGTCATACTATCACTTTCAGAAACATCTAAGAAAAAGGTCAGTTAATAGTCAAGTAGCGGAGGACAGGTCATGTTTGAGGTCAATGAAAGTCTCTTTAGCCTCTATGGTCCACTGGGGGGTGGTGTTAGGGTAGGGGACCCCTTAGCGATATCACAAATAACTCAAACTCAACTAAACCCTAACTTTTATGTAACTTACTCAATATGGTGAAAGTAACAAAATATGCTTATATTTATATTGTCACCAATTCTAGAAAAATACTACCCTTATGGCGGATGCTTTAGCAATAGTATTTTGAAATTTTACCACACCTGTTGGCCCCAATAATTCATTAAGTCAAGCTCATGTTGTAGAAAGTTGAATGATGCAGACACGTTTGCTACTGAATACTTTCTATCAGACTTCTGTCTTGACGACTATGTGTATGTAATGAGCAACTATAATTATTTGATATGCTTAAATGTGTAATGTGTCGTTTTAGCTCAGCTGTTGTGTAGCTGCTAGCTCCTCGTAGCCTACAGGTGTCTAAAGTGCAGCCCATAGTAATGTGTTTAACATAACCATGGGCTAAACCTAAACAATTGAAAATGTGGTATTTGGGTGTCGGTGTAATGTTTGGCAGCTACGCCTTGTCTTATCATTGGACCTAAGTTCTTTGGTTTTGTAGGCGAGACAGAGAGCAAGGGAACAATGTGGGACACTATTGTGTCCATCTTATACCATGCTAGCTGTTGCAAAGATAGGTCAACATGAGCAGCCACACCTTGAGTTCCAACATATATAAATAATTATAACATATGGCGAGCCGGGGTGGCAGAACACACGGAAGCATCTCAGCCAGGCAGGGTTTTCACTGTTAGAGCAGTTGGATGTCAGCCATTCCTGTTGTTTCAGGCTGTGGTATGAGCTCATGGAGGAGTCTTGGTAGTGGTGTCGCAGCTGGGTGGTTGAGCCGTCAGGTAACACCAGTAATGTTCCTTCTTTGCTATTTGAATGTCAGGGTACAGTCTGTAAAGGAGGTCCAGCAATCTGAACCAGAAGTGGTTTGGTGACAGGTAACCTTCTTGTGACCCCAGCGAAGCCTTCGACCTTTAAAGAGGAAGCACACAGTTTTTTTGGTACCTCTGCATTCAGAATCGAATGGGTGGCTGATAAAATTGTCTGTTGACACTCATGTCCAGCAGGGGTCCTGTCTGTACTTCCTGCTGCGGCTCCTGATGTGGGCGTCCTCTTACACGCCTTCGTGTTCGTTTGTTGGCACGACGGAACCTTTCCTGTTCGGAAATGTTCGGACAGTCACGACTCCAGTGACCAGGCTGGTCACAGCCGAAACAGTGTCTACCCCAGACCGGCTTTGAAGCATCGTGTCGTCCACCACCCGAGTCCAACTGCACGTCTGTTGAGGATTCTTTCCTCCACCTGTTGGAACTCAAAAGCAAGGTCACCCACTGCCGAATATACCCTAGCTGATCTTTGACCTTTTGGTTCTTTTAACCTTTTATCTTCAGCGATCTGTAATTTAAGTAGTCGTTTCCTTGTTGCTCTGTCATTAGCCCTATTTTGCATGGGATGAATAAAATGTCCTGCCATATATTGCTTTTGGCACCGTGTATATGAGGGTTAACTTTGTCCAAAGTGTTTGGCCAAAGGTTCCCTCCCGGAGGTACAGGTGGGAAACAAGGTCAACAATGGCTTGCATGTATGCATCGGCAAGAGACTTATATTAAAGTAGGCCCCTATAATTGTCATGTGTCAAAAATGTCTGGTGTGCACCGCCCTCTGCTGGAGGAAAATGGTCAGACTTGCAAAATAAGGGGTTAATACTTTCTCTTTTAACGTTGATGTTCCAGGTAATTTAATGTTCAGTGAATGTATAGGATAGGCCGATGTCGTTGTGGCTTGTACAGCCCTTTGAGACACTTGTGATTTAGGGCTATATAGATAAACATTGATTGATTGATTGATGGTTGATGGTTGATTATATGACCAAAATGAACTTATTTCATTTATTCATTCATTTTCTATCGCACTCATAGTTTTATTCCATTTTGCATCTAATGATTCCTATTGATTTCTTCCCATTTCACTCAAACAACTAAACAAAAAAATAAACAAACTTGCAGCTAACCACAATCAACAGCATACCATTTACGAATACCTTCATTTGTCACTTTCTCATCTTTCCTTCACTTTCGTTTTCCTTTACAAACAACCTCCTGTACCCTAACTCTTCCTTACACTTCACACAATGTTTCTATTTTCTGTTCTCCTAGAAACCATTCACGTAACGTAAGGTTATAAACATCCTTTTCCCCTATTGTTAATGTCATTTGTCAAAAATGTCTGCCGTAGGAAAATGGACAGACGTGTAGAAGGGGTTAATTTTCGGAGGCAAGATTAATCTTAGAGGGGCGTGTTAATACCTCCTTCTCTTGTCACTGGAGTAGGGCGCGGTGGCCTAGTCAAAGTCTGGGCGGGTCGTTTGACACACACACACACACACACACACACACACACACACACACACACACACACACACACACACACACACACACACACACACACACACACACACACACACACACACACACACACACACACACACTCAGCAGCACACACACACACGAGCACACGTAAGCACTCACGCACACGCACACACACACACACGAGCACTCTCTTTCCTTTTCACTTTACCATAAAACTTCCAGTTACTTTTTTATTTTTTTTAATTTTATTTTACCAGACGTTTGAGTTCACAACTTTTCGAGTATTGTAAACTACCTCTTAACCCTTTCAAGGAATGTTCTCTTTTTTTTTTTTTAACTCTACCTGCTAATTCCATTGTCGACAACCGTCCATTCAATTGATCATTAAACAGTAATGATTCATCACATTCCTCCCCCGCTGCCATCACATTTCTGTTTGTCACACTCCAAGGCCATTGTGTCTATATTTTCTTAATTCTAGTGCCCTTATCGCACTGGGATCTTCCAACCCGGGAGTCTTTATTGTACCTTTTACAAATGGCCTCCAGCCTTTTCCGTACGTTTCAGTGCCCTATTATCGTCACTGGGATCTTGCAACCCATACTCATCAAGGGACGACCAAATTCCCAGGGTAAGCTACACCCTACTATTAGTTCACTCGTCAATGAAACTGCCCGTCACGGTAATCGAGACACAATGGCCTGAGTTGACCACTTATTTACAATTTTAATGCAATGGCAGGCTCGGCAAAAATGCAATCAATCTATCAAAATCACCAATCTGTGCCTGGGATTAAAAAACAGTGTTTGATTTACAGACTTCAGGACAGACTCCTAACGCAGATTTTATCTAAAAAGAAAGGTTCTGCTTACCTTGAATTGGCCAATTGAGTCTGTCCAGAAGATTGCAAGAAGTCATCAATCAACAGCGTGCCATCTCGGACGAAGCCCCCAAATTGTTGCGTTGACCAGCATTCCTCCAATGGGGAATTCAAATTGCTAGTCTCTCCCAGATTCTTTTTATGGCACATAAGCTGATGTTTATATTCAATCAACAGGCAGTAATTGGTATTTTGTGGTTTATTCTCCAAGCTTAGAGGACAAACGTGAGACCAATCTAGCACACCCGGACGACCGCAGAGAATTAAAGTAGGAACACTCCGGAGGCAGAATTTCATTAAGAGGGGCGGACTCACCGGCTCTCAGCCATGTTTCCGTCACAGAGAGAAAGTCCAGTCCGCGGGAAGTGAAGAAATCCTTCAGGATAAAAGTTTTGTTTGTCAAGGATCTTGCGTTTACAAGACCGAACCTGGCGGGGGCCAGCACGTCCAAGGCCGCAGCTAATCCAGGTGGGGCCCGACACAGAGCCCACAGGTGGCGGGAATCCACCCCGCGCCTCCGGGGGCGGGGACAGCAGGAGCGACGGCGGCAAGCCTCTTCCTCCAAACCAACGATAGGAACAAGCCAGGAACCGATGGAATCCAGCGAGCATGGGTGCAGGAGGAGACCGGATACCGCACCATTCCTCCTTCGGGAAGCCACGGGAAGCCGGGCCAGGAGTGCCCTAACTTTCACCAGCTGGCCGCCACGTTTACCGCGGCGTCGGAGACGCTTCCTCCGGGGGAGAGAAGCCAGGAGGCGGGAAAGGAAGGCAGGAATCCGGCCAGGTGAAAAAGATGACTGGGACGTCGAAAAACCAACGTCGAAGTTGATCATATCAGTGGGAGAGGGGCAAAGATCCAACAGTGTTTGGCGGTCATACACAAGCAGTGAGCTGACAGAGACGAAAATAGACGCAAACAACACAAAAACGAACAGAGCTGACAGCGAGAGACGGCGGGCCAAAGCACATACTGGCGCCATCTTGGAAAATGGGTGTCACCCTTTGATCAATAATGTCTGATTGAATGATATATATAGCGCACTTTCCGCGCGCGCAATGATGTCACATTATCGATGAGAAAATTCTTTTTTAGACAATATGATTTGCCTGAGCGGCTAGGAGACACTGTGAGTAGCAAGCGGTACAAAGTGGATAAGAAAAGACAGAATTTAAAAAATTTTTTAATTGTATTTTTTATTTTCTATTTTTTATTTTTATACTTGAGACTTCCCGCGGGCCAGATGTTGGACACTGGCCGTAGTTTGGGGACCCCTGGTCTAAATGTAAATATAACATTATAAATTGTAGATTTTGACAGTCTAAATGTAAATATAACATTATATATTGTAGATTATGACAGTTTAAAAGTAAATATAATATTATAAATTATAGATTATGACAGTCTAAATGTAAATATAACATAATAAATTGTAGATTATGACAGTCTAAAAGTAAATATAACATTATGTTGTGACTTGTGCAGCCCTTTGAAACATTTGGTATTTAGGACTATATAAATATACTTTGATTGATTGATTGACTATAAATTGTAGATTATTACAGTCTAAAAGTAAATATAACATTATAAATTGTAGATTATGACAGTCTAAATGTAAATATAACATTATAAATTGTAGATTATGACAGCCTAAATGTAAATATAACATTATATATTGTAGATTATGACAGTTTAAAAGTAAATATAATATTATAAATTGTAGATTATGACAGTCTTAATGTAAATATAACATTATAAAATGTAGAATATGACAGTCTAAATATAAATACAACATTATCAATTGTAGATTATTAAAGTCTAAATGTAAATATAACATTATAAATTGTAGATTATGACAGTCTAAATGTAAATATAACATCATAAATTGTAGATTATGACAGTCTAAAAGTAAATATATTATAAATTGTAGATTATGACAGTCTAAATGTAAATACAACATTATAAATTGTAGATTATTAAAGTCTAAATGTAAATATAACATTATAAATAGTATATTATTAAAGTCTTAATGTAAATATAACATTATAGATTGTAGATTATTAAAATCTAAATGTAAATATAACATTATGAATTGTATATTATGACAGTCTAAAAGTAAATATAACATTATAAATTGTAAATTAAGACAGTCTAAAAGTAAATATAACATTATAAATTGTAGATTATGACAGTCTAAAAGTAAATAACATATTATAAATTGTAGATTATGACAGTGTAAATGTAAATCTAACATTATAAATTGTAGATTTTGACAGTCTAAATGTAAATATAACATTATAATTTGTAGATTATTAAAGTCTTAATGTAAATATAACATTATCAATTGTAGATTATTAAAGTCTAAATGTAAATATAACATTATAAATTGTTCATTATGACAGTCTAAATATTTTTATTATGTTTTATTTTTAGTTTATTTTTTTTATACTTGGGACTTCCCGCGGGCCTGATGTTGGACGCTGGCCGTAGTTTGGGGACCCCTGGTCTAAATGTAAATATAACATTATAAATTGTAGATTTTGACAGTCTAAATGTAAATATAACATTATATATTGTAGATTATGACAGTTTAAAAATAAATGTAATATTATAAATTGTAGATTATGACAGTTTTAATGTAAATATAACATTATAAATTGTAAATTATTAAAGTCTAAATGTAAATATAACATTATAATTTGTAGATTATTAAAGTCTTAATATAAATATAACATTATAAATTGTAGATTATTAAAGTCTAAATGTAAATATAACATTATAAATTGTAGATTATTAAAGTCTAAATGTAAATATAACATTATAAATTGTAGATTATGACAGTCTAAAGTAAATATGACATTATGTTGTGACTTGTGCAGCCCTATGAGACACTTGCTATTTAGGACTATATAAATATACTTTGATTGATTGATTGATTATAAATTGTAGATTATGACAGTCTAAAAGTAAATCTAACATTATAAATTGTAGATTATGACAGTTTAAATGTAAATATAACATTATAAATTGTAGATTATGACAGTCTAAATGTAAATATAACATTATAAATTGTAGATTTTGACAGTCTAAATGTAAATATAACATTATAAATTGTAGATTATGACTGTCTAAATGTAAATATAACATTATAAATTGTAGATTTTGACAGTCTAAATGTAAATATAACATTATATATTGTAGATTATGAAAGTCTAAAAGTAAATACAATATTATAAATTGTTCTTGGAGTGCAACAAGTATTTAAATGTAAGAGTTTTTTTAACATTTGTATTAAAAAGTATTGACATACATTTTGGTAGCAAAACATTGTTATGGGACACATCTAACGTATATGTATGTTTATATGTTTGTGTTTGTGTATATACAGTATTTCAGTTCTATCATTGACTTGTTGTGTTGTTAGTGTGATTGTTTGAGATTGTCCATAACACAAAAAAGACTGGGTAAGCGTCTCTTCAGGCATGTTCCTCCTCTGTTGTGTAACCACCTGCCAGCTCAACTCCTCTGTGGTGTCACCACCTGCTAGCATCCGTCTTCACCGCTATAAATAACAAGGCGTGTGTGTGTGTGTGTGTGTGTGTGTGTGTGTGTGTGTGTGTGTGTGTGTGTGTGTGTGTGTGTGTGTGTGTGTGTGTGTGTGTGTGTCCAGTTGCTATTTGTGCTGTGTCGCTATGCTAACATGCTACATGTTCACTCCACTATATTGTGTAATTCACATCATGTCATTGCCATACCATACAAGTGTAAGAAGAAGCTAACCTTAGCTAATATCATACAAGTGTAACAAGAAGCTAACCTTAGCTAATACCATAAAAGTTTAACAAGAAGCTAACCTTTGCTAATATCATACAAGTGTAACAAGAAGCTAACATTTGCTAATATCATACAAGTGTACAAAGAAGCTAACCTTAGCTAATATCATACAAGTGTAACAAGAAGCTAACCTTAGCTAATATCATACAAGTGTAACAAGAAGCTAACCTTAGCTAATATCATACAAATGTAACAAGAAGCCAACCTTAGCTAATATCATACAAGTGTAACAAGAAGCTAACCTTAGCTAATATTATACACGTGTAAAAAGAAGCTAACCTTAGCTAATATCATACAAGTGTACAAAGAAGCTAACCTTAGCTAATATCATACAAGTGTAACAATAAGCTAACCTTAGCTAATATCATACAAGTGTAAGAAGAAGCTAACCTTTGCTAATATCAGTTTCTGGGTTGCTCCTGATGGAACCAAGCAGCTTGAGATGATTGATGACCAGCAGGGTCAGCTTCCCTCAAAGGTCACCTGGGGTCACAGCATCAGGTGACTAAAATAGACACCCCTCTCCTCCCCCCCACATGGGTCATGTGAACCCGGGTTTCAAACGTACTACCCGCCGCACACAAAACGACTTTGCTAAGTACAAAAATGAGCTTCAGTTTTTCTCAGTAAAGAAAGTGCTGTTCTCAAAGTGTCCACCGGGTGTGGCAATAGCAAGTCAAACATTACACTTGTTTTGTTTACAATTGTATTATTTGGGGATGAATTAATGTGTTGCAGCAGTTGCAGATGTCACCAATGCGGCGGTTTGAGCCCCCCCAGGACTCAAGATCCTCACGGTACCACGGTGGGTGGAGACGGCAGGGGCTGCATGGAGCATGGGAGTGGGACCTGGGCCAGTTCCAATGGCCTTGACACATCTAGCAGGGGCCGGCTTGATCCTATCGATGGGAACAGTCTCAGGTCTGCCCCCAAAGTCCACGACCATGCTCTCATCACCGCGTTGTGGGACCTGAAACGGACTGTCGTGACTAATTAAAACAAAATCCGCTGGTGGGCACCCGAGAAGCAGGGGTACTATGCTCTGACCTAGGGACGGGTGCCAAGGCCATGGCTGTCAGAATTGTTACTGACAGTTTGGTTATGTTTGGGTTTTCCTGTGTGTTTGTGTTTATTTCCTGTCAGCGCTCTTATTTTGGTTCCACTTCCTACATGTCTCCCTGAGCACTCCTTTCCCTCACCTTTCCCAATTGGTAGCCTGGCACACCTGGTTGCAGTTGCCAATCAGGATGCTATTTATACCTGCCTCGCCCTCCAGTCAGGGTTCCATGATTGTTTCCTGTTTTCCCTGCATGTGCACTTACCAGTTGCACTATTTTGTTTTTGACATTAAAGTCATGTTTTCCTGCGCTACGCCTGCCGTCTCTGCATTTTGGGGTTCAAAACCAGCAGTTCCTGACAATGGCGGTCTCCCGCAGGTAAGACTGTGGACAAGGGCCACCGTAATGAAATCAACCGGAACTGGCAGCACTTGGCCATAGACTGCAAGTCTTTCTTAGGGGCGGTTGTGACGCCTACCATGACCCAGGGAAGTTACCATCAGTCCAGGCGCCACGCAGAACAGCCTTCATGGAGCGGTGGAATGGCTCAAACAAACCGTTAGCCTGTGGGCGGGAAGCGGTGGTGCGGTGTGGCTTGACCCCCTGTCCTCCCGGCGACTGTGTTCCAGTGTGCACCCCGGTCAGAGGAAAGGTAGGAAGGGGTTCCAAACGTGCGACCCACGTGCTGACGAACGCCCGGGTCACGTCAGCGGCTGTCGTTGACACCAGGGGGACGGTTTCTGGCCAGTGTGTGGTCCAGTTCATCATTGTGGGGATGTAGGTGGAACTGTGTGAAGGGGGCCCACCAGGTCCATGTTACTTACCATGGTCCAAACTCCTCTCTGGGACACTAGGTCCATGTTACCATGGTCCAACCTTCTCTCTGGGATAGCAGGTCCATGTTACCATGGTCCAACCTCCTCTCTGGGACAGCAGGTCCATGTTACCATGGTCCTCCAACCTCCTCTATGGGACACCAGGTCCATGTTACCATGGTCCAACTTCCTCTCTGGGACAGCAGGTCCATGTTACCATGGTCCAATCTCCTCTGTGGGACAGCAAGTCCATGTTACCATGGTCCAATCTCTTCTCTGGGACAGCAGGTCCATGTTACCATGGTCCTCCAACCTCCTCTCTGGGACACCAGGTCCATGTTACCATGGTCCAATCTCCTCTGTGGGACAGCAGGTCCATGTTACCATGGTCCAATCTCTTCTCTGGGACAACAGGTCCATGTTACCATGGTCCTCCAACCTCCTCTCTGGGACACCAGGTCCATGTTACCATGGTCTAACTTCCTCTCTGGGACAGCAGGTCCATGTTACCATGGTCCAACCTCCTCTCTGGGACAGCAGGTCCATGTTACTATGGTCCAATCTCCTCTCTGGGACACCAGGTCCATGTTACCATGGTCCAACTTCCTCTCTGGGACAGCAGGTCCATGTTACCATGGTCCAATCTCCTCTCTGGGACAGCAGGTCCATGTTATCATGGTCCAACTTCCTCTCTGGGACAACAGGTCCATGTTACCATGGTCCAATCTCCTCTCTGGGACACCAGGTCCATGTTACCATGGTCCAACTTCCTCTCTAGGACAGCAGGTCCCCCTCTCGGCCGTGACGATGTGGCCCAGAGAAGAGCAAGGCAATACATCTGGCATCGGCTTGGCTGCAGGATCTGCCGGCAGGGGGTCAGCAGTGACACCCAGCCGTCTCAGGGGATCCACTCCTGATTTTCTGTGGGTTTACTCCCATAGCCTTTCCTTCTCCCAAAGGTGGGGGGGGGGGGGGGGGGGGGGGGGGGGGGAGACTATTTGACCCATAGGTGGGGAAGCGGTTGGTGGATGCCAGAGCGTGTCCACACACTGGTGGGCTTGCACACCTCACCTCTGAGGCCCACTGCTGCTCTGAGATCCCCTCCAGTTTAGCCTGAGACTGCGAAGTCCCAGTTACCGTATGTGGCCACGAGGAGGCACTGTAGGAGTCTTGGTGGTGGAAAGGCTGTGTACCGGCAAGAGGAGGCTTACGTGCTCGGTTCCTCTTTTCACCCACGCAAGGTGGGCTAGCCGGTGGCAGTAGCTGAAACCAGAGTGTAGCATGCATAAGCAGCATGTAACAAATCCTGCACATGCTCTGAGGTCCGAGAGCCAGCTCCAGCTCGTAGTGCCCAGGACCAGACTTAAAACCAGGGGAGACAGGGCCTTCTCTGTGGTGGCCCTAAGCTCTGGAACACACTGCCCCTCCATGTTCAAACTGCTCCCACAGTGGAGTGTTTTAAGTCTCATCTTAAGACCCACTTTTATTCTCTGGCTTTTAACACTACGTGAGTTGTGTGGTCCTCTGTTGTCCTCTGTGTTTTTAAATGTTTTATTTCTATTTACTGTTTTAATTGGTTTTACCCTTTGAAATCGTTTTTAATCATATTTATTCATATTGTTTTTTATATTGGTTTTATATGTATTTATTTGTTGTTTTTATTCAGTCATTGGTGGAGCTAAGGATAATATTTGAATATTGTTTTTAATACTGTTGTGCAGCACTTTGGAAACATTTTGTTGTTTAAATGTGCTATATAAATAAAGTGGATTGGACTGGATGCCGTAACTACAAGCACACACACACACACACACACACACACACACACACACACACACACACACACACACACACACACACACACACACACACACACACACACACACACACACACACACACACACACACACACACACACACACACACACACACACACACACACACACACACAGTGACTAATGCACATGTGACATGACAAAAGAGAGTGAGCATTAAGTGAAGGCTGGTGGAGCAGAAGAATGTAACAACAACAACAACAACACACACACATATATATATATATATATATATATATATATATATATATATATATATATATATATATATACTACCGTTCAAAAGTTTGGGGTCACATTGAAATGTCCTTATTTTTGAAGGAAAAGCACTGTACTTTTCAATGAAGATAACTTTAAACTAGTCTTAACTTTAAAGAAATACACTCTATACATTGCTAATGTGGTAAATGACTATTCTAGCTGCAAATGTCTGGTTTTTGGTGCAATATCTACATAGGTGTATAGAGGCCCATTTCCAGCAACTATCACTCCAGTGTTCTAATGGTACAATGTGTTTGCTCATTGGCTCAGAAGGCTAATTGATGATTAGAAAACCCTTGTGCAATCATGTTCACACATCTGAAAACAGTTTAGCTCGTTACAGAAGCTACAAAACTGACCTTCCTTTGAGCAGATTGAGTTTCTGGAGCATCACATTTGTGGGGTCAATTAAACGCTCAAAATGGCCAGAAAAAGAGAACTTTCATCTGAAACTCGACAGTCTATTCTTGTTCTTAGAAATTAAGGCTATTCCACAAAATTGTTTGGGTGACCCCAAACTTTTGAACGGTAGTGTATATATATATATATTAGGGGTGTGGGGAAAAAATTTTTCGAATTCGAATCGCAATTCTCACCTTGTGCGATTCAGAGTCGATTCTCATTTTTAAAACATTTATTTTTAAATTTTGTTTTATTTTATTTTTTTAAATTGTTATTTTATTTTATTTTTTTAAATTACTCAATCCAACAAAACAATACACAGCAATACCATAACAATGCAATCCAATTCCAAAACCAAACCCGACCCAGCAACACTCAGAACTGCAATAAACAGAGCAAATGAGAGGAGACACAAACACGACACAGAACAAACCAAAAGTAGTGAAACAAAAATGAATATTATCAACAACAGTATCAATATTAGTTACAATTTCAACATAGCAGTGATTAAAAATCCCTCATTGACATTATCATTAGACATTTATAAAAAAAAAAAAGAACAATAGTGTCACAGTGGCTTACACTTGCATCGCATCTCATAAGCTTGACAAAACACTGTGTCCAATATTTTCACAAAGATAAAATAAGTTATATTTTTGGTTCATTTAATAGTTAAAACAAATGTACATTATTGCAATCAGTTGATAAAACATTGTCCTTTACAATTATAAAAGCTTTTAACAAAAATCTACTACTCTGCTTGCATGTCAGCAGACTGGGGTAGATCCTGCTGAAATCCTATGTATTGAATGAATAGAGAATCGTTTTGAATCGGGAAAAAAATCGTTTTTGAATCGAGAATCGTGTTGAATTGAAAAAAATCGATATTGAATCGAATCGTGGGACACCCAAAGATTCACAGCCCTAATATATATATATATATATATATATATATATATATATATATATATATATATATATATATATATATATATATATATATATATATATATATATATATATATATATCCATCCATTTTGTACCGCTTGTCCCTTACGGGGTCACGGGGGGTGCTGGAGCCTACCTCAGCTGCATTTGGGCGGTAGGCAGGGTACACCCTGGACAAAGAAGGCGAGGTACACCCTGGACAAGGAAGGTGGGGTACACCCTGGACAAGGAAGGCAGGGTAGACCCTGGACAAGGAAGGCGGGGTACACCCTGGACAAGTGTCCAACTCATCAACACAGATAGACAACATTCACACTCACATTGGTCCAGGTGCATGTCTTTGGAGGTGGGAGGAAGCCGGAGTACCCGGAGGGAACCCACACAGTCACGGGGAGAACATGCAAACTCCACACAGAAAGATCCCGAGCCCAGGATCGAACCCAGGACCTTCATATTGTGAGGCAGACGCACTAACCCCTGTTCCAACGTATACTGTAGTGGAAGTATATATATGTATATATATATATATTGTGGAGTCTCACTCAAGCACCACCTGACAGGTAGGCACCACACAGGGGAGGAGCCAGAGCATGGAGGCAGAGTGGAACACAGAGGACAACGCCCCAGCCTTGGCCGCATCACTGAGGGGCGGTACATTCCCCTGTACCTGCTCAATCAGCCTGAAGTGCCACCAGCTGTGCGTCCAGGTGGGGCCCAGCTACAAACCTTTCTTAACTCTGCCTCATTCAGGTCTGGCTCTCCTCTGTGTCAAGGCAGGTGCATCAGGCGGTAAGTGAGACATCCACTATTTCCCCACTAAGGACATTACTGGTGAAATGTTTTACTTATATTGTGTTTCTCTTGTTTTATAGGCAATTACCTATGACATATAAAGAAGTGTGCTGTGTGAAAGATTGAGAGCCCCGGATGGGAGATATTTATGTTTGTTAATGGACACTTTAAGTTTGATACTTACACACCCTGCCATTCCTACAAAGTGTTGTGCAATAAATGCCCTATTCGGCTTTCTGCAAACCCAATCCTGTGTCTTGGTGAGAATCAGGTGCCACAATATATATATATATATATATATATATATATATATATATATATATATATATATATATATATATATATATATATATATATATATATATATATATATATACATATATATATATTGTATGAAATCAAGCACTTAGGCATAGAGACTGTTTCTAGTGAAAGAATGGGCCGCGCTCAGTGATTTCCAGCGTGGAACTGTCATAGGATGCTACCTGTGCCACAAATCCAGTCGAGAAATTTCCTCACTCCTAAATATTCCAAAGTCAACTTTATTATAAGAAAAGTGAAGAGTTTGGGAACAACAGCAAGTCAACCACCAAGTGGTAGGCCACATAAACTGACAGAGATGTCAGCATAGTGCAAAGGCTTTCTGCACAGTCAGATGCTCCAAACTTCATGTCACCTTCCAATTAGCCCACGTACAGTACGCAGAGAGCTTCATGGAATGGGTTTCCATGGCCGAGCAGCTGCATCTGAAACATACATCAACAAGTCCAATGCAAAGCGTGGGATGCAGTGGTGTAAAAAACGTCGCCACTGGACTCTAGAGCAGTGGAGACATCTTCTCTGGACTGATGAATCACGCTTTTCCGTCTGGTAATCTGATGGACTAGTCTGGGTTTGGAGGTTGCCAGGAGAACGCTACATTTCGGACTGCATTGTGAAATTTGGTGGAGGAGGAATTATGGTGTGGGGTTGTTTTTCAGGAGTTGGGCTTGGCCCCTTAGTTCCAGTGAAAAGAACTTTGAATGCTCCAGGATACCAAAACATTTTGGACAATTCCATGCTCCCAACCTTGTGGGAACAGTTAGGAGCGGGCCCTTTCCTCTTCCAGCATGACTGTGCACCAGTGCACAAAGCAAGGTCCATAAAGACATGGATGACAGAGTCTGGTGTGGATGAACTTGACTGGCTTGCACAGAGTCCTGACCTGAACCCGATAGAACACCTTTGGGATGAATTAGAACGGAGACTGAGATCCAGGCCTTCTCCACCAACATCAGTGTGTGACCGCTTTTGGAAGAATGGTGAAAAATTACTATAAATACACTCAGCAACCTTGTGGACAGCCTTCCCAGAAGAGTTGAAGCTGTAATAGCTGCAAAACATAATATTGAACCCTATGGGTTAGGAATGGGATGGCACTTCAACTTCATATCTGAGTCAAGGCAGGTGGCCAAATAGATCAGGGTACCGCCATATAGACCAAGGTAGCGCCATGTAGACCAAGGTAGCGCCATATAGACCAAGGTAGCGCCGTATAGACCAGGTAGCACCATATAGACCAGGTAGCACCATATCGACCAAGGTAGCACTCTATAGACCAAGGTAGCGCCATATAGACCAAGGTAGCGCCATATAGATCAGGTAGCACCATGTACACCAAGATAGCGCCATATAGACCAAGATAGGACCATATAGACCAAGGTAGCACCATATAGATCAGGTAGCGCCATGTATACCAAGATAGCGCCATATAGACCAAGGTAGGGCCATATAGATATGGTAGCGCCATATAGACCAAGGTAGGGCTATATAGACCAAGGTAGCGCCATATAGATCAGGTAGCGCCATATAGGCCAAGATAGCGCCATATAGGCCAAGATAGCGCCATATAGACCAAGGTAGGGCCATATAGACCAAGGTAGTGCCATATAGATCAGGTAGAGCTATATAGACCAAGGTAGCGCCATATAGACCAAGGTAGCGCCATATAGACCAAGGCAGGGCCATAAAGATATAGTAGTGCCATATAGACCAAGGTAGCGCCATATAAACCAAGGTAGCGCCATATAGATCAGGTAGCGCCATATAGACCAAGGTAGCGCCATTTAGATCAGGTAGCGCCATATAGACCAAGATAGGGCCATATAGACCAAGGTAGCACCATATAGATCAGGTAGCGCCATGTATACCAAGATAGCGCCATATAGACCAAGGTAGGGCCATATAGATATGGTAGCGCCATATAGACCAAGGTAGGGCTATATAGACCAAGGTAGCGCCATATAGATCAGGTAGCGCCATATAGGCCAAGATAGCGCCATATAGGCCAAGATAGCGCCATATAGACCAAGGTAGGGCCATATAGACCAAGGTAGTGCCATATAGATCAGGTAGAGCTATATAGACCAAGGTAGCGCCATATAGACCAAGGTAGCGCCATATAGACCAAGGCAGGGCCATAAAGATATAGTAGTGCCATATAGACCAAGGTAGCGCCATATAAACCAAGGTAGCGCCATATAGATCAGGTAGCGCCATATAGACCAAGGTAGCGCCATTTAGATCAGGTAGCGCCATATAGACCAAGATAGTGCCATATAGACCTGGGTAGCACCATATAGATCAGGGTAGCGCCATATAGATCAAGGTAGCGCCATATAGACCAAGGTAGCACCATATAGAACAAAGTAGCGCCATATAGACCAACGTGGAGCCATATAAACCAAGGTAGCGCCATATAGACCAAGGTAGCGCCATATAGACCAAGGTAGCACCATATAGACCAAGGTAGCGCCATATAGACCAAGGTAGCGCCATATAGGCCAAGCTAGCGCCATATATACCCAGGTAGCGCCATATAGACCAAGGTAGCACCATATATACCAAGGTAGTGCCATATAGATCAAGTAGCGCCATATAGATCAGGGGAAAGCCATATAGACCAGGGTAGGGCCATATAGTCCAGGGTAGCACCAGCTTTATCCTTATCCATAAAGTCAAAAAGTCAAAATGTTACTGTTGAGCAAAGGTCTTTAATTCAAACAACTAGTTAGAAAGTGAATAAAATATTATATTCACACACAACAGTGACGTGCGGTGAGGTTCATGGCTGGTGAGGCACTGACTTCATCACAGTCAGATTTACAAACATATGAACCCTAAAGAGTATCTTATTCACCATTTGATTGGCAGCAGTTAACGGGTTATGTTTAAAAGCTCATACCAGCATTCTTCCCTGCTTGGCACTCAGCATCAAGGGTTGGAATTGGGGGTTAAATCACCAAAAATTATTCCCGGGCGCAGCGCCGCTGCTGCCCACTGCTGCCCACTGCTCCCCTCACCTCCCAGGGGGTGAACAAGAGGATGGGTCAAATGCAGAGGACAAATTTCACCACACCTAGTGTGTGTGTGACAATCATTGGTACTTTAACTTAACTTTAACTTTACACATACAAACTATAGCACACAAAAATCACATTTAAGAAAAAAAAACCTTATTATGGTCTTACCTTTACTTATAAATGAACCCCCGCCGTTTTTTACGGCGGCGGTGCACATTAACCGGCACAAGGAGGCGGGCCACTGCGAGCCTCAGCCAGTGTGTCTTCGCAGCAGTTTTATGATCGCTCAGCACAAGAAATACGTTACACACATACAGTTGTTGACAAAATACACTGTACATTATATACCTCAGCTAACTAAACTATGGAAATGTATAATATAATTCATATAGCAATACGGTCTCACTGCACAGCAGGCCAGCAGTTAGCCGAGTCATGCGCAATCCATGGTGAGGCTCAACTCAGTGACGTGCCTCAACTGGCTGCTGATCACAGCAAGTCTCTTCTCAGTATTTTAACGGCAAATGTGAAAATTCAGCGATTTTGAAAAAATAAAAAATAAAACTGGTGAAGTTAAATGGAAAATAACTTTATAGTATAATCACTGGATACATATAACAATTTAATATATTTTTTTTCTTTTTACGTTTTTTTTCCTTCCATGATGGCAGGTGAGGCGGGGCCTCACCTGCCTCTAGTGACCGCACGTCACTGACACACAACTAGTTAGCATGTGAATAAGACTTAAACTTAGACTTCGACTTAGACAAACTTTAATGATCCACAAGGGAAATTGTTCCACACAGTAGCTCAGTTACAATGATGGAAAGTGTAAGGATGGAAAGGACAATGCAGGTATAAATAGACTAAATATAGCGATATAAAATATAACATATATACGTAATATTTACATAGTATATGTACAGTATATTATATATACTGATATATTATATTATGCCTATGTCATATATACGATATATAACAATTACCATGTACAATATTAAAGTATATGTGACAGCTGCAGCATAAAATAGAGAGTAAATCCAGCAGAAAATAGAAAATAGACATTAAAAACAAAGAGAAGTAGCTAACATAGAAGGTGTCAGGTAATAGACAGATATCATCTATTGCTGTATGGCGAGTGATTATACAGCTGGATGGAGTGCGGAATGAAGGAGTTCTTGAATCAAACACTGTGGGAACGAAGTTGAAGGAGCCTGTTGGAGTATGAACTCCTCTGTCCCTCAATTGTCTGGTGGAGTGGGTGGGCAGGATTGTCCATGATGGCCAGCAGTTTGTCCAGTGTCCTCCTGTCCCTCATTGACACAAACGCCTCCAACTGCTTGCCAATAGTTTGGCCGGCTTTCTGGATCAGTTTGTCAATCCGGGTTGAGTCCCTTTTGCTGGTGCTGCTCCCCCAACAAACCACTGCAAAGTACAGGGCACTGGCCACAACAGACTGATTAAATATCTCCAACAGCTTGATGCACTCATTAAAGAACCTAAGCTTCCTCAGGAAAAAGAGTCTGCTCATGCCCTTCTTGTAAACAGCTTTGCAGTTGTCCTTCCAGTCCAGTCTGCCCCACTACTGCCACCTCCCGGCCCTGGATCTTGATGGGCTCCACCGGGGTCATTCTCTTCCTGAAGTTGATGACCAGCTCCTTGGTCTTGTCTACATTAAGGACCAGACGGTTCGCCTGAGACCACTCCACAAAGTCAGCGATCAGTGTCCTGTACTCCAATTCCTGTCCCTCTCTGATACACCCGACCACAGCAGAGTCGTCAGAGTATTTCTGCAGGTGGCAGGACCTGGGACTATACTGGAAGTCTGAGGTGTACAAGGTGAAAAGGAAAGGAGACAGGATGGTCCCCTGTGGAGCACCTGCACCACTGACCACAGTATCCGACAGGGAGCTCCCCAGTCGCACAAACTGCGGCCTGTCAGACAAGTAATCAGTGATCCAGGAGACAATGGATGAACTGACACCCATCCTGAGCAACCTGTCACTCATCAGAAATGGCTGAATGGTGTTAAAGGCACTGGAGAAATCAAAGAACATAATCCTCACAGTGCCCTTCCCACCATCCAGGTGAGAGTGAGCATGATGCAGCAGGTAGATAACAGCATCATCCACTCCTACATGGGGCTGATAAAATATGATATTCAAACACAACTAGTTAGCATGTGAATCAAATATTATATTCAAACACAACTAGTTAGCATGTGAATCAAATATTAGATTCAAACACAACTAGTTAGCCTGTGAATAAAATATGACATTCAAACACAACTAGTTAGCCTGTGAATAAAATATGACATTCAAACACAACTAGTTAGCATGTGAATAAAATATTAGATTAAAACACAACTAGTTAGCATGTGAATAAAATATTACATTCAATTACAACTAGTTAAGAAGTGAATAAAATATTATATTCAAACACAACTAGTTAGCAAATGAATACAATATTATATTCAAACACAACTAGTTAGCATGTGAATAAAATATTATATTCAAACACAACTAGTTATCATGTGAATAACATATTTGCATTCAAACACAGCTAGTTAGCATGTGAATAAAATATTATATTCAAACACAACTAGTTAGCATGTGATTAAAATATTATATTCTATTACAACTAGTTAAGAAGTGAATACAATATTATATTCAAACACAACTAGTTAGCAAATTAATACAATATTATATTCAAACACAGCTAGTTAGCATGTGAATACAATATTATATTCAAACACAACTAGTTAGCATGTGAATAAAATATTATATTCAATTACAACTAGTTAAGAAGTGAATAAAATATTTATATTTAAACACAGCAAATGAATACAATATTATATTCAAACACAACTAGTTAGCATGTGAATAAAATATTATATTCAAACACAACTAGTTAGCATGTGAATAACATATTTGTATTCAAACACAGCTAGTTAGCATGTGAATAAAATAGTATATTCAAACACAACTAGTTAGCATGTGATTAAAATATTCTATTGTATTACAACTAGTTAAGAAGTGAATAAAATATTATATTCAAACACAACTAGTTAGCAAATGAATACAATATTATATTCAAACACAGCTAGATAGCATGTGAATACAATATTATATTCAAACACAACTAGTTAGCATGTGAATAGAATATTATATTCAATTACAACTAGTTAAGAAGTGAATACAATATTTATATTTAAACACAGCTAGTTAGCATGTGAATAACATTTTTATATTCAAACACAACTAGTTAGCATGTGAATACAATATTTTATTCAATTACAACTAGTTAAGAAGTGGATACAATACTTATATTCAAACACAGCTAGTTAGCATGTGAATAAAATGTTTAGATTCAAACACAACTAGTTAGCATGTGAATAAAATATTTAGATTCAAACACAACTAGCTAGCATGTGAATATAATATTATATTGAAACACAACTAGTT
Source organism: Entelurus aequoreus (assembly GCF_033978785.1). Taxonomy (NCBI): domain Eukaryota; kingdom Metazoa; phylum Chordata; class Actinopteri; order Syngnathiformes; family Syngnathidae; genus Entelurus; species Entelurus aequoreus. The sequence continues at coordinate 72,791,483 of NC_084731.1, forward strand.
AGCATGTGAATAAAATATGTATATTAAAACACATTTAGTTAGCAAATTAATAAAATATTATATTCAAATACAACTAGTTAGCATGTGAATAAAATATTAGATTCACACACAACTAGTTAGCATATGAATGCAATATTTAGATTTAAACACAACTAGTTAGCATGTGAATAAAATATTAGATTCAAACACAACTAGTTAGCATGTGAATAAAATATTTAGATTCAAACACCAGTAGTTAGCATGTGAATACAATATTATATTAAAATACAACTAGTTAGCAAGTGAATAAAACATTTAAACACAACTAGTTAGCATGTGAATACAATATTCAAATACAACTAGTTAGCAAGTGAAAAAAACATTTAAACACAACTAGTTAGCATGTGAATACAATATTCAAACACAACTAGTTAGCATGTGAATAAAATATTCAAACACAACTAGTTAGCATGTGAATACAATATTATATTCAAATACAACTAGTTAGTGTCATGGCGGGGGGGGGGGGGTCGCAGCTTACTGTGGGGTTCGTTCCCCCTGGATGCAGACGGACAACCCTGGATAAGGCGTGCCGATCGCACTGGACGCTAAAGCGAACACTTGGCATTGACTAGAGATAAGGAATACTCACGTAACTGTGGTATGAAGTAAACAATGAAGCCAGACTGAGCGTGGCGAGCAAGGTGAATAAATAGCTCTCTGATTAGTGGTTGACAGCAGCTGAGCGTGCCGACCACTAACCAGAGGCAGGTGAACCCAATTAGTCCCCATGGAAACTAAAACAAACCCAGAGGTGCACAAACAGGAACTGAGGGAGTCCAAAACTAACAGAACATGATCCGGGCCACGGATCATGACAGTAACCCCTCCTTAAGGACAGATTCCAGATGTCCACACAAAAAAAAACAGGCAGGATCAAGAGACACGGGAGGACGGAGGGAGGACTTGGCGGTGGGTCGCCAGACCAAGTGTCCCCGCTACCAGCGAGGGAGAGTCAGGTTGCGGCGACGCGTTGAACGCCGTTGCAATTGGCGAGGCGGGCAACCAGGGAACGCCTACATCAGTGGCCGACAAGAAGGTGGGCGTGAGTGACGCCAGAAGTTCAGCAGCCGAAGAGTCTTAAGCCCAATTCGTGGGCGTCGTTGCTGTCTACGCCCAGGGCGTCCATGAATTGGCCCTCGAGAGGGCCGCATGCAGGCGTCTAATGGCCGCTTGTGAAGCCGGCCATCTGGAGGTCGCGGAGGCGACAACGGTGGCGATGAGGAGGGTGGCGGCCCCGTGGGAAGGCCCGCCGGAGACGAGGAGGGTGGCGGCGCCGTGGGAAGGCCCGCCGGAAACGAGGAGCGTGGCGGCGCTGTGGGAAGACCCGCCGGAGTCGAGGAAGGAAGCAGCCGTGACGCAGGAACAGGAACAGGTGCTCACCTCGGAGCAGGAACAGGAACTGGTGCTCGCCTCGATGCAGGAACAGGAACAGGTGCTCGCCTCGGTGCAGGAACAGGAACAGGTGCTCGCCTTGGTACAGGAACTGGTGCTCGCCTCGGTGCAGGAACAGGTGCTTGCCGAGGAGCAGGAACAGGAACAAGTGCTTGCCGAGGAGCAGGAACAGGAACAGGTGCTTGCCGAGGAGCAGGAACAGGAACTGGTGCTTGCCGAGGAGCAGGAACAGGAACTGGTGCTTGCAGAGGAGCAGGAACAGGAACTGGTACTTGACGAGGAGCAGGAACAGGAACTGGTACTTGACGAGGAGCAGGAACAGGAACTGGTGCTTGACGAGGAGCAAGAACTGGAACTGGTGCTTGACGAGGAGCAGTAACTGGAACTGGTGCTTGACGTGGAGCAGCGACTGGTTTAGGTGCTGGAGAGGATGGCATCTTCAGGCCCACCTGGGCTGAGGTTAGCCGTGACCTTGGCGGAGGTGGCCTAGCTGGGGGTTGCGGCTTGGCATGCCGACGGACTGGTGGTGTTGGACGGGCCGGAGGTTGCCGCCTGGCTGGGCACAGCTGTGCCACCCCACTAGCACAGCTCCCGGCACTAGACCCCCCCTCAAGAAGCGGATACCAGACGCGCTCCTTGCGGTCTGGAACCATCTTTAGGGGTGGGTGGAGGGAGGTCAGGAGGTGGGTAGACTCCTCCCCTTTAAATTGTCCAAAATGTCTCTTTTTATCCCCCACCTGAGGTTGTGTGGGGGGATGAGAGGAAAAGGTCAATGATGTGGACGGGGCTTGAGTATTGGGGGGCGGAGCTTGAAAATTAGGTGACTGTGACTGACTAGACCTAAATTTAAAAAGAATGTCCTGATAATATTTTATTCTGGAATCAAAGTCTATAGGGGGCGACTGACAGAGGGAGTTAACAGAATTTTTTTTTTAAGTATTGGTTTCTGATGTCATCACAAGTGGGCGGGGTGACGTCTTAAGAAGTGGATGGAGTGAAGTTGTTGTTGCCGGATTCCATCTGGCTCCTAGCCCAGTCTGTATATTGTTTGGCAAAATGATTAATTGGATTACCAAACAACTGAGGGGAAGAGTGGGCTACTTGAGGTGTGCTGTGTACCGGAGGAGGAGCTTGCGGGAGTGACGCGGGAGTGACGCGTCCTGACGGCGAGGAGAAGCCTTCCTTGACGGCTTCCGTCTTTGCCGGTGCGTCCTGTACTGCGGCGTAGCGGCGATGTCCTCAGGCCAAACGGAGTTGATAGAGATCAACTTGCCGTTAGGACCCTACATCCAGTCCGGGCGCTCCACGGGGGAATGGCGGAGAGTCTCTGCTTCCATCGCTCGCAACCACGTACCTGTATCCATCTCCTCGATGTCCGTTGTGGAGGAACTGTGTGCTGGCTTCAATCTGTCACGGCGGGGGGGGGAGTCGCAGCTTACTGCGGGGTTCGTTCCCCCGGGATGCAGACGGACAACTCCGGACAAGGCGTGCAGGTAGGAACATGATTTATTCCTCAAAAATCAAAGAAGTACAAAAACAGAAAACAAGCCGAAGGGACAACGTGCCGATCGCACTGGATGCTAAAGCTAACACTTGGCATAGACTACAGATAAGGAATACTCACATAACTGTGTCATGAAGCAAACAATGAAGCCAGACTGAGCGTGGCGAGCAAGGTGAATAGATAGCTCTCTGATTAGTGGTTGACAGCAGCTGAGCATGCCGACCACTAACCAGAGGCAGGTGAACCCAATTAGTCCCCATGGAAACTAAAACAAACCCAGAGGTGCACAAACAGGAACTGAGGGAGTCCAAAATCTAACAGAACATAACAAAACATGATCCGGGCCACGGATCATGACAGTTAGCAAGTGAATAAAATATTCAAACACAACTAGTTAGCATGTGAATACAATATAATATTCAAATACAACTAGTTAGCAAGTGAATAAAATATTCAAACACAACTAGTTAGCATGTGAATAATTTTTTTTAATTTTACAGTAAAAAAAACTTTTGGCTCTCTTTCTCTCTCTCTCTCTATTTCTGTCTCTTTTTCTCTCTCTATTTCTGTCTCTGTCTCTCTCTCTTTTGCTCTGTGTGTGTGTGTGTGTGTGTGTGTGTGTGTGTGTGTGTGTGTGTGTGTGTGTGTGTGTGTGTGTGTGTGTGTGTGTGTGTGTGTGTGTGTGTGTGTGTACGTGTATGTGTATGTGTATGTGTATGTGTATGTGTACGTGTGTGTACGTGTGTGTGTGTGTGTGTGTGTGTGTGTGTGTGTGTGTGTGTGTGTGTGTGTGTGTGTGTGTGTGTGTGTGTGTGTGTGTGTGTGTGTGTGTGTGTGTGTGTGTGTGTGTGTGTGTGTGGTCAGACTGTCCCTTTAAGACCGACACAGAACGTCCATTTGAGTGAGAACCACAGAGGAGATATCAGACAGGAGGACGCGTGGTCTTTGAGGATCTAACTTGATGGAGGTTGGAAGTTGGAGAGGACTCACCTGAGACCAGGTGGACTGGAGAAGAAGACAAGGTAATGTGACAATCTTCTGTTGAGACTTCTTACACCTCATCTTCTCAAAGTGGAGAGAACTTACAAATTCTGACCTTGTCGGACTCTCGTGGACTTTGTTCAACTTACTAAGCTGCTGAAACCTGGCTTGGTTTTTGGAATGTTGTCACAATCTTTACCTAAGTTTTCTTTTGGAGAAACACCACACAACTATCACTTACTGTACAATGTCTGCTCTCTAATGCATGTTTACATCTTCCCCTTTACACAACTATTTATCATAAAACATAGCATCTTTTCCTGTCTTTCTGACCATCTCCGGGTCTAAGTGAGTTGTCAGATTATGTCCACAACCTTCTACGATCCAGGTGAGATTTATCATCTGCAATTAACTTTCACCAACTCAGAGGCCATGCAGCAGCTCAACATGTCAATATAGCAGTATCAGTTAGTTTGCATTACAGAAGTAGTTCCTCTGTGTTAGCACTTATAATAACAATATGACTAATGCTTGTTAATATTTATAATAACAATATGACTAATACTTGTTAATATTAATATAAACAATATCACTAATACTTGTTAATATTTATAATAACAACATCACTAATACTTGTTAATATTTATAATAACAATATGACAAATACTTGTTCATATTTATAATAACAATATCACCAATACTTGTTAATATTTATAATAACAATATCACTAATACTTGTTTATATTTATGATAACAATATGACTAATAATTGTTAATATTTATAATAATATCACTAATACTTGTTAATATTTATAATAACAATATGACTAATACCTGTTAATATTTATAATAACAATATGACTAACACTTGTTAATATTCATTTAAATGAAGTATTGTTGGTGTTTCGATGTTTTTGAGAGGACTTTTCGGACACAACAGTGCACTCTCATTAGCTGCCTTGTTAGCTGACTCTTACTTGCTGTTATTTACTATTTAGAATGCACAAAAGAATAAAAACGTGTTCTTGTCCTACATAAACATTGTGAATGATAGACAACAACATTCCAGAAAAGTGCCCTTCCTCTTTGAGTCACGCAACTGTTTGTCCATTCACACACACACACACACACACACACACACACACACACACACACACACACACACACACACACACACACACACACACACACACACACACACACACACACACACACACACACACACACACACACACACACACACACATTCTTGTATTTGATGATATAGATGATACAAATCATATTGTTGATGTAGATGATACACATCATATAGTTGATGTAGATGATACACATCATATTGTTGATGTAGATGATACACATCATATAGTTGATGTAGATGATACACATCATATTGTTGATGTAGATCATACACATCATATAGTTGATGTAGATGATACACATCATATTGTTGATGTAGATCATACACATCATATAGTTGATGTAGATGATACACATCATATTGTTCATGTAGATGATACACATCAACAATATGGCCCAACTACAACAGTTCTAATACAAAGTAAATGGTAAATGGGCTTTTCTACCTTTTTTTTTTTTTTTTTAAGGAACTCAAAGCGCTTTTACACTATTTCCACTTTCACCCATTCACGCACAGCAAGTTGTGTATAGTTCTAACTTATATCTGTCAGTAGATAAGTTATGGAAGATAAGAACTACAACATGGCTGACGGGGAGAAGACTTTGTCAGTTGGTCAGAGAGCATCTTTAAGGTGGTGCGTAAAAGAATGTGTGCAAGAAAGAATCACCATGACATGTTGCGTAGACCACAAGAAGTGTTTACAACAATCCTAATACAACCTTTAAGATGTTTATGTCTCTCATTGTGAGAAGTCACACAATGCTACATTACAAAAAGTGTGTAGTTTGATGATTGTGCTCCTTTCACTCATGGTGCCAAAGACTGAGTGGCTCTTAGTGGCCAGCCATTAGAGAAACACACACTGTATTTAAAGGGCCCTAAAATAAACACACACTGTATTTAAAGGGTCCTAAAATAAACACACTGTATTTAAAGGGCCCTAAAATAAACACACACTGTATTTAAAGGGCCCTAAAATAAACATACACTGTATTTAAAGGGCTCTAAAATAAACACACACTGTGTGAACTGAGGACATTATGAGAACATTATGAGTACATTATGAAGACATTATGAAAACATAATGAGGACATTATGAAAACATTATGAGGACATTATAAAGACATTATGAGGACATTATGAAGACATTATGAGGACATTATGAGGACATTATGAAAACATAATGAGGACATTATGAAAACATTATGAGGACATTATAAAGACATTATGAGGACATTATGAAGACATTATGAGGACATTATGAGGACATTATGAAAACATAATGAGGACATTATGAAAACATTATGAGGACATTATGAGGACATTATGAAAACATTATGAGGACATTATGAAGACAATATGAGGACATTATGAGGACATTATGAGGACATTATGAAGACATTATGAGGACATTATGAAGACATTATGAGGACATTATGAAAACATGAAGACATTATGAGGACATTATGAAGACATTATGAGGACATTATGAAGACATTATGAGGACATTATGAGGACATTATGAAGACATTATGAAGACATTATGAGGACATTATAAAGACATTATGAGGACATTATGAAGACATTATGAGGACATTATGAAGACATTATGAGGACATTATGAGGACATTATGAAGACATTATGAGGACATTATGAAGACATTATGAGGACATTATGAAGACATTATGAGGACATTATGAGGACATTATGAAAACATTATGAGGACATTATGAGGACATTATGAAGACATGAGGACATTTTGAGGACATTATGAGGACATTATGAAGACATTATGAGGACATTATGAGGACATTATGAAGACATTATGAAGACATTATGAGGATATTATGAGGACATTATGAAAACATTATGAGGACATTATGAAAACATTATGAGGACATTATGAAGACATTATGAGGACATTATGAGGACATTATGAAGACATTATGAGGACATTATGAGGACATTTTGAGGACATTATGAAGACATTATGAGGACATTATGAAGTAATTCTGAAGACATTATGAGGACATTGTGAGGACATTATGTGGACATTATGAGGACATTATGAAGACATTCTGAAGACATTATGAGGACATTATGAGGACATTATGTGGACATTATGAGGACATTATGAAGACATTATGAAGACATTATGAGGACATTATGAGGACATTATGAAGACATTATGAAGATATTATGAGGACATTATGAGGACATTATAAAGACATTATGAGGACATTATGAAGACATTATGAGGACATTATAAGGACATTATGAGGACATTATGAAGACATTATGAGGACATTATGAGGACATTATGAGGACATTATGAAGACATTATGAGGACATTATGAGGACATTATGAAGACATTGTGGGGACATTATGAGGACATTATGAAGACATTATGAGGACATTATGAGGACATTATGAAGACATTATGAGGACATTATGAGGACATTATGAAGACATTATGAGGACATTATGAGGACATTATGAAGACATTATGAAGACATTATGAGGACATTATGAAGACATTATGAGGAAATTATGAGGACATTATGAGGACATTATGAAGACATTATGAGAACATTATGAGGACATTATGAAGACATTATGAAGACATCATAAGAACATTATGAGGACATTATGAAGACATGAGGACATTATGAAGACATTATGAAGACATTATGAAGACATCATAAGAACATTATGAGGACATTATGAAGACATGAGGACATTATGAAGACATTATGAGGACGTTAGGAGGACATTATGAAGGCATTATGAGTACATTATGAGGACATTATGAAGACATTATGAGGACATTATGAGAGATATAAAAATACTTTTTTGTCTAATTGCATGTTTGAGAGTAACAATTGTACACAGTCTGCATGTCAGCTGTGTGCTAGGAAGATGTTAGCATGGACCTGACCACCTTTAATTATACTGAAACTCCTAATGCAGGTATTCCACATGTACAAACCCAACACCTGTGAAGTTGTCACGTTGTGTAAATGGTAAATAAAAACAATGATTTGCAAATCATTTTCAATTTATATTGAATTTAATAGACAGCAAAGACAAGATATTTCATGTTCACACTGAGAAACTTTATTTTTTGCAAATATTAGCTCATTTTGAATTTGATGCCTGCAACATGTTTTAAAAAAGCTGGCACAAGTCGCAAAAAAGAGTGAGAAAGTTGAGGAATGCTCATCAAAGACTTATTTGGAACATCCCACAGGTGAACAGGCTAATTGGGAACAGGTGGGTGCCATGATTGGGTATAAAAGCAGCTTCCATGAAATTCACAAACAAGGATGGGGCAAGGGTCACCACTTTGTCAACAAATGCCTGAGCAAATTGTTTAAGAACAACATTTCTCAACCAGCTATTGCAAGGAATTTAGGGATTTCACCATCTACGCTCCGTAATATCATCAAAAGGTTCAGAGAATCTGGAGAAATCACTGCACGTAAGACATGATATTACGCACCTTGGATCCCTCAGGCATCAAAAAGCCACATCAGTGTGTAAAGGATATCACCACATAGGCTCAGGAACACTTCAGAAAACCACTGTCAGTAACTACAGTTGGTCGCTACATCTGTAAGTGCAAGTTAAAACTCTACTATGCAAAGCCAAAGACATTTATCAACAACACTCAGAAACGCTTCGCTGGGCCCGAGCTCATCTAAGATGGACTGATGCAAAGTGGAAAAGTGTTCTGTGGTCTGACGAGTCCACATTTCTAATTGTTTTTGAAAACTTTGGCTGTCGTGTTCTCTGGGACAAAAGAGGAAAAGAACCCTCCGGACTGTTCTAGGGTCAAAGTGTAAAAGCCAGCATCTGTGATGGTATGGGGGTGTATTAGTGCCCAAGGCATGGGTAACTTACACATCTGTGAAGGCACCATTAATGCTGAAAGGTACATACAGGTTTTGGAGCAACATATGTTGCCATCCAAGCAACGTTATCATGGACGCCCCTGCTTATTTCAGCAAGACAATGCCGAGCCAGGTGTTACAACAGCGTGGCTTCATAGTAAAATAGTGCGGGTACTAGACTGGCCTGCCTGTAGTCCAGACATTGAAAATGTGTGGTGCAATATGAAGGCTAAAATATCAGAAGGGAGACTGTTAAACAACTTAAGCTGTACATCAAGCAAGAATGGGAAATAATTCCACTTCAAAAATGTGTCTCCTCAGTTCCCAAACCTTTACCGAGTGTTGTTAAAAGGAAAGGCCATATAACACAGTGGTAAAAATGCCCCTCTGACTACTTTTTCCATCCATCCATCCATTTTCTACCGCCTAGGCGGCAGCAAAAAAGTAATAGCTATTACTTTTTTGCTGCCATTAAATTCCAAGTTCATGATTGTTTGCAAAAAATACCAAAGTTTCTTAGTGTGAACATGAAATATCTTGTCTTTGCTATCTATTCAATTGAATATAAGTTGAAAAGCATTTGCAAATCATTGTATTCTCTTTTTATTTACCATTTACACAACGTGACAACTTCACTGCTTTTAAGTACAAATGTTTACACATATAATTACACAACATTCCCACTCCAAACATTGCACATTTGACTTATCACAATGAAACCCGAGGTGTAGCGTTATCGCCCTCTAATGGTCACATTTAGCGCTACATGTATTAAACAAACTTTACTCTCGGACAAAAAAACAACACGACTACAAAAAACATCACAAACAATTTCAACACAAAACAAAGTACCGGTAAATATATTTACAAATAACATCTACTTACAAACGTTTGGTGGTGAAGATTAAAGGTGTGGATTTCTATCCTTGTTGCTGGTCTGGATCAATGTGTCCATCACTTAAAAGGTCCTACAGGAAACAATGACTCCAGAACATTCATACTTTGTTGTCCAGTCCTTGTTAAAAGTTCCATTGTTGTTATTTGTTTACATGATTTCCCAGGGTTGAACGAGTACTCTTCTTCTACTGCTGCTTCACTCTCACACACATGTCTCTGTGGCCCCCTGGGGGGTGGCGGGAGAACTGCACACATCATCCAACCTAGTTAAGATGGTTTCATCAGACCTACTTGGCTGATGGGCGGCAGGTCAAATGCCCGCCGCCCATCAGTTGAATAAGTCTGTTGCACGTAGTCCAAACCTGAAAGAACTTCTGTTGGTACCTTTTAAATGTTTTGTTAACTGTTAGCAAGAATACTGAATATTTTTGGTGGTTTGCCCGTCACACCAAAGCAAATACCCGCATAGATTGTAGTCTCACCCTTTTCTCTCCATCCTTATCCAGAGCTTTGATTCCCTGGAGGTGTCCGTTTCAAAGCTGCTGTCAGTGGTGTCCACCTCCACTCTCTTCCACAGGGGACACCTTTCTGTGAAGCGTGATGGTAGCCTCCCGGGAGAGCCCCCCACATTCACCAATGTGATCCCCTCACATGGCTAATTGTGGGAACCGGGAGTTGTGCCTGACTCGGTGCATCGCCTCGAAGTAGCATGGCCTCTCCTCCTCCTTCACACGCCCCGACACCCCCTCCAGTGCCTTTTGCTAGTTCTCCTAATAGCTGCCCATCCAACAGTTCCTTTGGTTATCCTCTTTCAAAGGAAGCCGGACCCGGACAGTACCCTGTAACCATCCAGGCCTCATTCTTACCGTCAGTCTCACACTCGGCTGATTTTTTTCTGGAGACCAGAATATGTCCGGCCAAGAACGGCATCGCGGTGTCTCTCTGTCTTGTGGATTGTAGCAGTGTTCCCTCGTCCCAGCTGGCCAGGGACAAAGTCACTGAGACCGAGCCAAAGCCAGTTGGCTGGGTGACTCCAAATACATGGGAAAGCCGCTTCAGTGGAACCAAGACAAATAAAACAATGAATATTCCAACTGGTGAAAACAGATTGTTGTGCAAGGTTGAAGGGAATACAAAGCAAGTAAGTCCGTCTTCAGGACAGGTAGATGCCATAGATGCTGACTACATCAATATTTTTCAGGCTAATGTGCTTTTTGGACAAACTTCACAAGTACTTTTACATCACAATGACTTTTACAGTTATGCCGGACCTTCACCGCATCTGCAAAACTCCCAGTCCGAGCAACCCCACCCTGAACCTTTACAGTGTGTGTGCACTATCCAGTTATCAGAGAAGCCCTGCACCCCGTGCATGACCAGGAGACAAGGGAAAACGTTTTCCAGGACTCAGGATTTCAAGTGTCAGCATCAAGAATCCTACAAAGCCGCACTAAAAAACCCACTGGAGAAGGCTAGAACGCAGTTGTTAGGTGTTTTGCCAGAGGATGGTGGAATCAATAACAGGAAACCTACAGAGACTCAAGGACAGCTTGACCAAAGACTTTATTACGAATCTGGGATGCGAAACATGTCCAATGCCAGTGGAAACATCATCAAAGAGTCAGGAGAAACGCACACCGTTCCATGTTGGAGACACACAGGAGACACAAACCCAACTGTCTGTACGTCCTTCAACCCTGGACAGTTTGAAGGAAAATCAGAAGTCGTACCTCACAGGACTACCGCCCCTTTCCGAGAATCAATTGATGCCAAATGTTACATCCCTTTACAAAATGGGAGTGGAACAAAATCTGATGACACCCACGAGACAAATGCACCTTTCCAAAGCCTTTCATACAGTTCTGCCAAAGTCCCCAAACCTTGTGAAGAACCACTAAGCAGACTCACTCCCACTGCAGCCAAGAACAAACGGGAACCCCAGGGAAGATGTTCCTCCCTTTCCACAACCGTGGTGGACACGTCAGAGAAGTGCCAGTTGGTTCTTGTTGAGGGTCAGAAAGTGAGGAGGGGCGTTGGTGCTGACCCATGTGCAGATGTTCCTCAGCTCCACGTGGTCAAGTGTAAGAAAAGCACAGCTTTTGGATTAGTCTCACCAAAGATCAACAGGATGACGACGGCCATTACAGGTAAGTCTCTCCAACACGCCCACTTCCCTCTGCATGCGACCTACTTCTCAACTCGGAACCTCAACCATTTGAGTTGATAATGCTCTTCTACAGTATGTTGAACTGTAGTTACAGAAAATGGACTTGAAATAAAAAAAATGTAATTTAGCCAAGTCACAGAATTTACAAACTGAATCCTGCAAAGCATTTTCCAAGCAATACTCATTCTGGGAAATGAAGTATTTGTTTACCATGTTCCACAAACCTCCCTCAAAGGTCTTCATCTTTCTACAGATGGATCTCCAAATGGTAGAAAGATGGAGAGTTCCTTACCGGACACTCTAAAGAATGCTCTTCCATCCTCTGTTCATCTGCATCCCAGACCAGACCTCCTTCCTCACCCGCTCTATCAAGGAGTGGCAGCGCTCACAGGCGGGTTCTCCAACTGAGAAGAAATGTGAGAAGGTTGTACTTTATGTAAGAATGGAGGAGGTAACATGGACAATTAATTCTTTCAGGAGGCAGAGACCGAACCGGCAGGTCAGTCATTGAGCTTTATGGAGCCCACCAAGGATGGAGATCCATCATGAGCAGCCAGGAGCTCTTGGAGATGCTGCTCTACTTCCATGCCATCGTCAGGTCAGCGTTCTGTTCTTGTGGACTTCAGTATCCAAACAACAGTTGGGATCTCTTTTATTGGCTAGGAGGGAGCTGAGAGAAGCTGGGATGACTCTGATCTTTGATGCAAGGAAGTCAAGTCCTTCACCGCAGCTTTACAAGGCCTTGGTGATGCTGCAGGTGAGACACGCAAACATCTGAAGTGCTCCAGTGAACTTCAGTCAAAGGATTGTTTTATTTACACCAGACTGACAATGACTACAAGTTTGGGACCTTTTACAATCGTTCTCCTAAGGTGTTCAAAAACTTTTTTCCAGGAAGTCGCTCCTCAGGCAGTCAACACTTTGGTGCTTCTGGTGGACAAAGAAATAAGTCCACAGCCAGAGAAGTGCCCCACCATCCAGGTTAGTCCAAAGGAAGTCCCTTGTCCTCTTTGTCAGCCTGTTGCTTGACCTGACCTGAGACCACATTTATATCGCATGTGTGCCCATCATCTGTGGAAAAAACTGATTGTTCCTGCCAGCAACTAAGATGGAAGGGTTTCAATACTGCAAATTGTTTACTTGTGTGTGATATCATGTGTGATACAAGCAGTCCTGCAGTGTTTACTAGTGTGTGACATCCTGTGCGATACAAGCAGTCCTGCAGAGTGTTTACTTGTGTGACATCATGTGCGATACAAACAGTCATGCAGAGTGTTTATTTGTGTGTAATATCATGTGGGATGCAAGCAATCATGCAGAGTGTTTACTTGTGTGTGATATCATGTGCGATACAAGCAATCATGCAGAATGTTTACTTGTGTGTGACATCATGTGTGATACAAGCAGTCCTGCAGTGTTTACTTGTGTGTGACATCATGTGCGATACTAACAGCCCTGCAGAGTGTTTACTTGTGTGTGACATCATGTGCGATACAAGCAGCCCTGCAGAGTGTTTACTTGTGTGTGATATCATGTGTGATACAAGCACTCATGCAGAGTGTTTATTTGTGTGTGATATCATGTGCAATACAAGCAGTCCTACAGAGAGTTTACTTGTGTGTGATATCATATGCAATACAAGCAGTCCTGCAGAGTATTTATTTGTGTGTGATATCATGTGCGATACAAGCAGTCCTGCAGTGTTTACTTGTGTGTGATATCATGTGCGATGCAAGCAGTCGTACAGAGTGTTTACTTGTGTGTGATTTCATGTACGATACTAACAGTCCTGCAGCGTGTTTACTTGTGTGTGATGGCATGTGCGATACAAGTAGTCCTGTATAATTTTTACTTGTGTGTGATATCATGTGCGATACAAGCAGTCCTGCAGAGTGTTTACATGTGTGTGATATCATGTGCGATACAAGCAGTCCTGCAGCGTGTTTACTTGTGTGTGACATCATGTGCGATACAATTAGTCCTGCAGCGTGTTTACTTGTGTGCGATATCATGTGCGATACAAGCAGACTGTTAACACAAATCTCCCAGCCAATCAGCAACAAGAGGTAATAACAAGTTATTTGGACCGAGCAGACTGAGGTGGTGACGTCCCTGAGAGCCTTGATGAAGCTGGTGGAGGACTCTCAGAGAACTTCCTATCTGGACGGACGTCTGAGCTACAAGCACTGTGATTGGCTGCAGCTGCACCAGGTGAGACGTGACAGTATCTTCCAGCAGGTGTTCCTCACATCTTTCACCTCCATAGAAACTCTTTCCATTTGCGTGTGATCTTCATGAGGCGTCAGCACTGCTGCTGAGAGCCATCGCCCACCTCCAAGCTCCTGGCAGGACCGACTGTGTTCAGGTACGTGAGTCT